>NC_051180.1:30938560-30972276 GCF_013339695.2 Rhipicephalus sanguineus
GAGGAGCAATATTTTTTTTCATGTAGTTCCTCCCTCAGCCCCATTTTCGTATGGGGAAGCTTCAAGAGTACTGGTGCCGTCCACGAGGGAACTCGCACGCTCAGTTGTTAACCCTTTACTGCCGGTTGTCGCGAATTCGCGACATACCGAAAGACGCCGATTAAGTAACACACGAAACGCGTTGATGCCTTCACCGGTGGCTGTCATGTATTTGCGGCGAACGTAGCTTTCAGCACAAGACATCTAGCGCCATCGCATGTAAGGTATTGCACGCTGGAACCCAGTGTTCTGCATCAGTTGCCGGAGAGCGCGAAGCACGTGCAACAGCTATCACTTCTTCGTTGTTTTCTGCCCGAGGGACGTAAGTTCCATGCCCTATAAATTTTTTTCGATGTGCACGCATACAAGAAGTTGCACACGACATGTCACATTGTCTTGAAGTACGTTATTTCCTGCGCGATCCTCGCTTCTGTGGTATGCCGCGAATTCGCGACATCCGGCACTTGGGTCAGTCAGTGATGACTGCCAGTATGACAAGTTCATGATGGACTTTCGCTCATTTTATGGGAAAAAAGGCTTCGCACGCGCTTGCCACCTGAAGATAAAAGCGACGACAGCTGTCTCAATGACAGCGAAGATGATGATGTCGATCCCGATCCTCATGCACAAGCACGAGTTTTCATCGAACAGTGAGGATAAAGGCGAAGATGTGGCAGACCAGCCAAGCTAGTGCCTCTCTAAAACATATAGTGTGGTGGAAAAAAAAAAAGACTGTCAAGCACAGCGGGAAATGCCACACTGGAAAACCGCTCATCCTCAATGTGACACTGTCCGAGCTCCTATTGAATATTTCAAGGAATTTTTTATGACGCCTTCACGGGACACATTGTTCAGCAGAGCAATCTGTTTGCGAGGCAGAAAAATCCGAACAAAGGACTGGCTCTGTCTCGTGGTGAGCTAGATTTATTTCTCGGTGCCGTCACCATCATGTCATTCTGTCGGCTCCCAAGAAGTCGGCTACACTGGGCGGCGGAGACTAGGGCACACACGGTGGCCGACACGACGTCACGTGATTGGTAGGAGGCAATAAAGTCAAACTTGTATTTAACAACACTGACGACGCCAAGTTACGTCGCCCTGAAGAGATCCGCTTCATTGATGCGACGATGGCATACTTGCGTTGCATTTAACATATTGAGCTACTATTGGCTTAAGTGCCGGTTGTCGCGAATTCGCGACATACCTAAAAGTATGCATTAAAGTTGCATTTTGGATAATAAATAGGCTGATTTAAGTTAAGGTTGCTATTTAAAGCTGAAAAATTAAAAACAAATTTTTTTCTTCGGCGCTTTCATAATTCAGGCATTAAAGGGTTAAGTTTGCAAAATTATTGTAGGAGCTGTCTTCGCACAATTCAAATAATTTAAGTCATGTGAGCTAACTTATGTCCGCTTGAAACAGTGTTGTGGAAAGGTAGCCTTTGTAATCTGAAGTTTGCTCACATTGCAAGAATGTATTCATGTCCAGTACACTTGACACCAGTATCCGATTGGCGTGCATTGTGCTAAACATTGGGAGGTAAAAAAATCTGGGAGGGAGCATCACGGGACAATCCTGAAGCCCAGCCAGGAAAAAAGAAACAGGAGCATGCTAGGAATTCTACCAAGAGCACTTAGCATGAGGAGGGAGTGGCGTCGGGGGAGGTTGGCTTGTGGATGCTAGGCGCTCATCAATTTTTTTCTTTTTTTTTTCATGAGCCCATGCAGCATTAAAGAAATTGAAACAGGAGCATGATGGGAATTCTACCACAAGCACGAGGAGGTTTCAGCTTTGGAGGAGGTTTGCTTGTGGACACTAGGCGCGCTCCCTCATAAGTTTCTTTTTTTTTTCCATGGTGCTAAATGCTGTGTGTGACAGTTATCTATACGAAAGTTTTTCTTTTTCTCGGGTCAAAATGAACTGCAGTTGTGCTTTCTAAGACAGCCTTCTGACAGGACCAAAAGAAACATTCTTTCAAGAAAGAAAGAAGAACGTGCATACCCATTAGTGCAACAAATAAATCCCAGTGTCCAGTATACTGCACATGGTTCTCCCGTGAAAACCATTGTGCTTACTGGCTCCTTTATTTCTTTGCTTGCTTTTCAATAGCCTCTGAACTAGAAAATAAAATAAAAAGTTTTGTTCTACCCTACAAAAAACGCGGGGTGGAAAGGAATATACCCAAAGTCCACGGCCTTTGGCTATGTTGAGCCTCGTGAGCTGCATAGTTATCGTGGCTGCCCCATAGGCCACCACGTGTCCACGCACTCGCGAGCACAAGGATGCACACAGGTCCTTGAAAATTGAAAATTGAAAATCTGTTTTCAAGGCCCTTAAAAACCTTGAATTTCGGACCAGTCCTTGAAAGACCTTGAATTTGTTGAATGCTAAATTTGAATTCATATGTATATTTTTATTTCTTAATTTAAAGTCGCGAAAAATGACCTGTGGCGCCTCTGGCAACGAGAACATGAGCGATCCGATGTACCCAGCCATGTGGGCATTGATTGCTGTACGCGGCTGACGATTTTTTTGTTAGTATTGAAATATTGTTCGTTTCTCTATATTAAAAGGTATTACTCCATAAAAAAGTACATATAGGCCTGCGTTAGTAGTATGCATTAAAGTGGCGCTGCCTTCGCGTGACGTAATGATCCCATGCTCGTCAGCGCGTCTTGAGCAACTTTTCAGTGTGCTCATGCAACCGTGCACGCAGTTTCCAGGTCGCTAAGATTTTGGAGCGACATAGTTTTGCTACCTACACTTCGTTTCAGAAATGACGCGCGCTGCTACTCGGCGCGGCCGCACATATGCATAGTGGCGTTTTTGATCACTTGGCTTGGCTCGTGCATCGAGAGAGCAAGGACGCCAGGACAAGCCACCCATGACTGAGGCGCAGGCAACCTGTGATGCATGCACACAGAACACGGTACAAATACAGGGAAGGTGTATAATGCCACATCATCTCATTGTAACAGCTTGTTATTTTCAAAAATAGTTGAAAAGCTCGAAATAAAGGTGGTTAACCATAGTTACAGGAACTCCTGCGAAAGCAGAACGATAGCTTTCACAAATCGCGAGAAGAGATGGCGGCATTGCTATCAATTCTCAGCGTTGCTGGAGGAAAGCTACATCCGTGTTTAGAGCCTTTCAGATAGAAGAATACTGCTTGTAAAATTACTACGTGCTTTTGGGATTAAATACTGCAGCTACATACACTTCGAAGGGTGAGCTTTCTGTTGCGCCATAAAAAATGTCTTGAACCTCCATACAACGAATTCCTTAATACAGTAGAACCCCGCTGATACGTTTTTGAAGGGACCGTAGGAAATAAACGTAAGAGACGGGAAACGTAAGAGCCGAAAAGCAGGAAAAACGGAAAATATTTAGTGGTACAGAATTTTATTTCAATTTTTACGAGCAGAACGAAAATTGGCGCGCTCAGCCGCGATCTAGTCGATGGATAGAAACGCGGAGCTTAGGACGGCCTCATCCACAGAAATGTAATCAACGTATGTGATTTTTTAAACACCAACAGCTGTAGGCATGAAAGAACTAAGCACACGCAATCACGACCGGCGCAGCGAGTCCGACCGCGAACCGCACGCACGACCATGCGAGCTCCAACCAGCGCGAACTCCTCCCGTTCTCCGACAAATAACGATGATGATGAGTCTACGCCAACGCGATAACAGAAGTGAATGCCGATCTCGAAGGCCTTGCTTTCGCAAGCAATGACGTCATACACGCCATGTTTGTGCAATACAAATCTCAAAGGCTATGCTTTTGTCAATTGTAAATGCCAATCTCGAAGGCCTTGCTTTCACGAGCATTTACGTCATAGACGCCATCTTTGCATTTTGAATCTCGAAGGCCATGCTTTTGTTTGCATCAGTTGAAAGATTATGTTGCTTGCGCCTTTCATGCGGCTAATATTACGGTCAAACGAGGCCAAGCTGCGTAAAAATGCACCACGGCCGCTCTCTTTGGTAGTCACTCGGTCGGCTCCGAGCGCACTTCGCGACGTATCATACGGGAACGGTCCGACAGTTACGACGTAACAGCGGGGTTCCCAATACACTGTATCCTATGGGAGCTATGCCGGGACCGGCGGAAAACGACGTAACAGCCGGGAAAACGCAGCAGTGAGGAACGTAACAGCGGGGTTCTACTGTATTACAAAGTTTTTCTATTTCCCACCATTACTCCATAGACATGTCCACTCCAAGCACATGTATTTGCAGCGGGGACACCCTTGATATAACGAATTTTCGCCGTCAACAACCTAAGGATTTTGCCCAGAATTTTGTCATTTTGGCATGAGCAGGAGCCGCATGCATCTTCTGCAGTTGTCCCGCCGATGAGAGTATGAAGCAGTGGCGTCACACATGGTGCACTTGAAGCCCTGGTGACTGCGAGGCAAGAGCGAGCGCTCATTTGTGCGTGTGGGTGGGCACGAGGCGGGCAGGCGATGCCTGCACCCCTCGAGCCGGCTTTCTTGCTACCACGGGTGCGTGCACAAGCGTACCCCCCCCCTCCCTCCCTTCAAACCTCATCCAGCCACTTGCCGGTGCCACCACGCTAACCGCGCTGGCTTTTTACTTAAAAAAAAAAGAAAAATGAAAATCTACTTTTGCGTTGGCAGTGCCACTCCTCGGTTGTTGCAGTATTCTCTGAACTGCACATCGTTAACGTGACACCAGGTGACGCCACTAAAAAAAAATCCTTGCTCTGTGTTGTTACGCTTCAAGTTCGCGCCACATAAGGAGTTCGCTCTTCGTTTTCGACGCCATGCGCGCATGCATGGCTTCACTGCGTGCGCATGGAGCAGCCCCTGATGAGCTTTTGCGATCTTTTGCTAATGCCGATAACTGTGTCGTCACTACCAAGGAAATGTCAGATTAGGCGCTGGTGGAAACTATCCGTGACCATGGTGACGACTGATCTTTGGAGGTCAACTCATCATCATCATCATCATCATCAGCCTGTCTACGCCCACTGCAGGGCAAAGGCCTCTCCCATGTTCCGCCAATCAACCCGGTCCTGTGCTTTCTGTTGCCACGTTATACCTGCAAACTTCTTAATCTCATCTACCCACCTAATTTTCTGTCTTCCCCTCGCGCGTTTGCCCTCTCTTGGAATCCAGTCAGTTACCCTTAATGACCACCGGTTATCCTGCCGACGTGCTACGTGGCCGGCCCATATCCATTTCTTCTTCTTAATTTCAACTATGATATCCTTAACCCCCGTTTGTTCCCTGACCCACTCTGCTCTCTTCCTGTCTCTTCAGGTTACACCTATCATTTTCCTTTCCATCGCTCGCTGCGTCGTCCTCAATTTAAGTTGAACCCTCTTTGTAAGTCTCCAGGTTTCTGCTCCATAGGTAAGTACCGGTAAGATGCAGCTGTTATATACCTTCCTCTTGAGAGATAGTGGTAGACTACCATTCATGATTTGATAATGCTTGCCGAATGAGCCCCATCCCATCCTTATTCTTCTAGTTATTTCACTCTCTTGGTTCGGCTCCGCGGTTACTACCTGTCCTAAGTAGACGTACTCCTTTACAACTTCCAGCGTCTCGCCACCTATCGCGAAGCGCTGTTCTCTGCCAAGATTGTTCCACATTACTTTAGTTTTATGCATATTAATTTTCAGACCTACTCTTCTACTTTCCGTATCCAGTTCAGTAATCATGAGCTGTAATTCGTCTCCCGCGTTACTCATCAATGCAATGTCATCAGCGAAGCGCAGGTTACTGAGATACTCTCCATTAACTCTTATCCCTAATTCTTCCCAATCTAGGGCCCTGAAAACCTCCTGTAAACACGCGGTGAATAGCATTGGAGATATCGTGTCTCCCTGTCGTACGCCCTTCTTTATTGGGATTCTGTCGCTTTCTTTATGAAGGACTATAGTGGCTGTGGATGCGCTGTAGATTTCTTCCATTATGTTTATATAGGCTTCGTCGATGCCCTGATTCCGCAGTGCTTGCATGACTGCTGATGTCTCCACCGAATCAAATGCCTTCTCGTAATCTATGAAGGCTATGTATAGGGGTTGGTTGTATTCCGCGCATTTCTCTATAACCTGATTGATAGTATGAATATGGTCTATTGTTGAGAAGCCTGTACGAAATCCTGCCTGCTCCCTTGGTTGATTAAACTCTAATGTCGTATTAATTCTGTTAGCAATTACTTTTGTGAATAGCTTGTAGACAACGGACAGTAAGCTGATGGGCCTGTAATTTTTCAGGTCCTTGACGTCCCCTTTCTTATGGATCAAGATGATGTTGGCATTCTTCCAAGATTCTGGTATCCTCCCTGTCGAGAGACACTTCGTATACAGGGTGGCCAGTTTCTCTAACATAATCTCTCCACCGTCTTTCAACAGGTCTGATGTTACCTGATCCTCACCAGCGGCTTTGCCTCTTTGCATTCCCTTTAGGGCCTTCTTTACTTCTCCTGTTAATACTGGTGGGATGTCAGATTTCTCTGGGATATTACTGCTTCTTAGGTTATCATCCTGACTGTCTCGGCTGCTGTACAGATCTCTGTAGAACTCTTCCGCTATCTCAACTATTCTATCCATATTGGTTGTGACCTTGCCATCCTTGTCCCTTAACGCATACATCTGATTTTTGCCTATGTACAGTTTTGTCTTCGTAGCTTTGAGGCTTCTTCCGTTCTTTAGAGCATGCTCAATTCTCTCCATATTATACTTTCTTATGTCGGCTACTTTACGCCTATTGATCAACTTCGAAAGCTCCGCCAGCTCTATTTTGTCTGTTGCATTTGAGGCTTTCATAGCTTGACGTTTCTTAATGAGGTTTTTCGTCTCTTGGGATAGCTTACCAGTGTCCTGTCTAACGACTGTACCCCCGACTTCCACTGCACACTCCTTAATGATACTAGTCAGATTATCATTCATTGCGTCAACGCTAAGGTCGGTTTCCTCGGTTAAAGCCGCGTACCTATTCTGAAGTGAAACTCTGAATTCCTGTACTTTCCCTCGCAGAGCTAGTTCATTAATCGGCTTCTTCTTGCGTATCAGTTTCTGCCGTTCCTTCCTCACGTCTAGTTGAATTCTAGATCTTACCATTCTATGGTCACTGCATCGGATCTTGTTAACTACTTCCACATCCTGTATAATGCCCGGGTGGTCGCACATTATGAAGTCTATATCATTTTTAGTTTCGCCATTAGGACTCCTCCACGTCCACTTACGAGTAGTCTGTTTAGGTCAACTCATCACTGACCTTATGCGCTTTGTCTTGCGCTGCACCATAGTTTCGCGAGATCGTGGCCTCCAAGATTGGCTCTGACAATGCACCGTCGCGTTGCCGAAGCCAATCTCAGAGACCACGGCTAGACGATGGCTGAGCAGTGTTGTATTGATGTCCTACGAACGTTCAGTATTGCCATCCCTCACAAACAAGCAATAGAGCAAAATAATGCAGTTTTTTGCCGTTAAATAAATGCTTTGGGTGGGCTCTGCCTTCAATTCCCCTTGTGTTTAATTTGTGCGTTTCTCTTCTGAATTGTCGTGCTGAAACTGGATATGATGATAACCTGTTTGTAACGAACTTTTTCGGGAATTTGTCAATTTCGTTATATCCAGGTTTAACTGTCGTCAAAAGCATTATTAGAGTTGCGGTTCATGTATGCAGATCCACGTTGGAGGGCAGGCTTCTGGTGATGCGGGTCATCGCCAGCACCATAAAAATGTGCAGCACCATCCACATCAACAACCACCAACAGCAGCTGCTAATGCTGGCAGAAAGCAGCAGCACACTGAACAGGTAAGCTAAATATCAGAGCTGTGTATTACATCTTGGGGAGAGATTGCAGGCCTTCAGTGACCACGACAAGCTATTTCTTTCAAACACCCTTGGTGAAGTTCTCCGGGCTTGCAACACCGTGCGCCAGACAACCTCCAGCCGTTACACTCAAACCATTGGATTGATGGAGCGATTTTATCACATGCTCACTCATTTTCATCTGAAGAGGAGCTTTCCTCTCGCAGTATTCTCAGGTGATCATTCACAAAGGTTGCTTCACTTTCGCTAAATTTTGTACGGCTTGGTCACCAAACACCTAGGTGATTGCGCTTCTTGTGCATTGCCAAGCTTGCTACTTTCACGTTGCACTGTTGGTCATGTACTTTAAAGGTTCAATACCATGGCAGACAGAGTCTCACCGAAGTGAAACTATCTGAAAGTGACTTCCCGAGAAGTCACCTTTCATGTCTTATAACTTGTTTGGGATTGAGCAGATTTGAAAACGTCTCAATCATTTCATTAGGAAGTTGCACTAGGCCTCTCACTGGCCCTGTGAATCGCGAATAGTCGTCTTGTTTACATTGAGCCGCTGAGCTTCGGTGGAGTTCCTCAGCTCTTCATTTCTCAAAAGCACATGTCACATAGAATGCATTGTCACGATAACGTCATGAATGAATGGAGTCCAAGTGCGATAGAAATGTAAATGTACCAATTACAAACCATCATAATGCGTACCATCATAATTACGTACCATCATAACAACGGAATTTAGTATATGTTTTAAAATTGTTGACTTTTGCAACTATTCAAACAGTCGAATTCAAGCAACAAAAATCGTAAAAAGTACTAGCCTTACAATTGATACAACATAGTTACATTGTTTCTGTGCGTCTTCACGAAGTAGAAGTTTAAAACGGGGCAGCTTTTGCTCGAGCTTTAGCCACAGTCGTGACGTGGTACGTCATTAACACTTTATCCCACAGCCAATCCAGTTGCGCAAGTAAACATCTTTTTGTGTATATGCAATTAAAATACATACAAAAGTGGGAATAACCGAAAACCTGGAAAATTTAGTTTTATTTCTAGAAGAAAACAAGCGTCCACGTATGTCGACGCTGGGAACACCAGTTACACTAGGTCCATCATCTTTGTTCATCCTACGTGAAAACAATGCTTGCCGACAGCTCTGTTTCAACAGATTAATTATTATCATCATCACTACTTACCATAACCAATGTCTTCCTCATGCAGTTCAACGTATCCACCTTTAATATCATCATCATCATAAACGTTCGTGTGGCCGCTTGATAACAGCTTCGATTTAACACTTTCATCATCGTTTATTACCGTCAGGGTTGCTAATGGTGGCTACTTTTCGCCAAATTGGCGAATTTGAGAGGCCCGTGGCGATCTAAAATTATCAATGGCGACATGGCGAATTTCTGGCGATTTTCGGGTTAGGTCTCCACTGAGTTATGCATCCGCAAGCTCAATGTCTTCCCAACGAATGACCGGCAACATTCTCTGTATTTTCCTTGGTTTTAGACCCACGAGTAGAATGTGCACATTACGCGTCATTCGGCATGTCCGTCCTGTAACTCGTATCTTCTCAATTCATCTACAGAGAAAATAAAACGTTTATTTGGTGTTCTGTGAGAAGATCGGTGAGTGGAATCCTTAGTCCGGGATCCCATCTAGATGCAGGAGGTATTGGAACGTCTCCCAGCGACATTCTAGCAAAATGTAAGTCAGAGGACTGCCTTGCAAACTGCGAGGGGGCAGTGTTTGAGTATAAGTTTATGGCTTTAGGTACTTCAAGCTTCTCTGAAGTTTCGCTTCTGAAGGGGCTAGACGACGGGTTTGTCGCGTGTTCCGACCATTTGTTCCGCCAAAGCTCCAACTGTTCTGAATAGCTTGGCGACTTATTCACTGTTGCAGTACCCCCAATTCAGCTCGTAAAAACTGTTTTGGAATAGCGAAGAGAGGCGGATACGCGGCTATATGTGCAATAAAAAATTATTTATTGAGGCATTTTCCACTGTTCTCGGTGAGTGTGTGCAATGAAAGCAATTGCTATGTAACATTTTACATTGTCTACTTGTTCATTAATAACGCATCGGAATGACGCGTGTAGATATAAGTGACTATAAGAAAGGGTCAGTGGCGTCCGGTATCATATTAGTTCCCACTGAAAAGGTGTAAGACTGGCTAATGATCGGTTCCTGTAAGAATTCTGTCGTGTTACCTTCAATAAACCTTTTAATCCTTTTAATTCATATAAGTGTATACGTAAAGCTGTCTAAAAACAACGGTTTTGGCCGAAGGTTTACCACACTTTTACCTTTGAAACGAGCGGACAGGGATGGAAGGATATCATGAGCGCTTCATTCATTCATCCTTGCGCCACCACGCACATCTTGCGGCTATAGTCGGAGCAGCAGCACCATGCACTCCCATGATGAAGCGGGCGATACGACTGTCATTGAGAAACGAGAGTATAATTTAATAGTTTTGGATGGTACTGTATTCAACGGGGCTATACGTGAGTGGAAATTGTTATTACTAGGTATGCCGCCCACATCTAGAATGGCGACTTTTTTGGCGAAATTTGTAAAAAAATGGCGACTTTTGGCGACTTTTTGCTCGTCGTTTGGCGACATTTACTCGAAAGTCAGTGGCAACCCTGATTACCGTCATCATCAATGCGTTAATCCTCGTGTTCAACGCTTTCATATCACCATCATTATCACCATTCAAGGCCTGTTTGCTTGCCCACAGCTCTGTTTCTACGTGTTCGTCATCATCTTTATCGTCGTTGATTATCATTGTGAACGTGTTTATGGTTACGTCCAAACTGAAGGCTTTCATCATCAGCAGCAGCATTGTTCAAGAGGCCTTTGCTTGTTGATGGCTCTGCTTCAACGCAATAATTATCGGTGCTCTCCGAATCAGAACATTCGCTTCCACTAGTCAGCTAAAAAATTAGGGCATGTATGTCTTCATCACGTAGTCCGCGTCCTGAAAAAAGCCAATAAATTCTAAACATAACTTCCAAAAGACGTATTTAGCTATATTACAGATACATAATGTTTGCTGCAGAGCCGCATGGCAATGAAGCAGATCCTACCATGTGGCGGCAAAAAACTTGAGCTCACTCAGACTCAAACTTACCAGCATATTACTCAGTCGGATTCACTCAGGCTCACGGCTTGACGGGAGCCTGAGTGGGCCTGAATGAGTCCACTCAGGAGTCCTTTGGCATAAAATGAGCTTTTTCGATCATGGTATCAATGCTATTTAACACAAATATCTCATAATCGGTGCTCTACGATACGCCTATTGATCTTGTACCTTATCTTGTACCTTCAAATACTTGTTATCAGTGGTTTCAGTCCAATAGGAACATTTTTATGAAATATGTGACTCACGAGAGATATTTTCATCAAGAAGTTCCCATGAAAAAATTAGCGGGGGAATGTCATGCAACAAGCCGGGGGGGGATCCCTGGGCTTGTTGCGTGCAGCGCGTCATCGCCTACTCGGCTCTCGCTGTCACTGCCTGGTCACTTGCTGGTCGTGCGCATTTGCCATGGGAGCTCCGCTCCAGACCTTGCACAGATGCGGCGAGTAGCTTGTTGGGTTAACGTGATGATGATGAGCTTGCTGCAAGCGACGCACACTGTGCAATGATCTAGTAGTCCTGGCAGTGGGCTGAGGTGCGTTTGTTGGATTCTCACCTAATAAAAGCATGCAGTATGGTTACAACAGCGCTACGCTTTCTGTGTCGTACGCGTGTGTTCAGCGTGATAGAGCCAATGCAGCGAGGTTTCTTGGCACCTGCAGCCTGCGACACTCAACTTGGCAACATTGAGCTGCTTTCGTTTCTACAAAGTGGGTGCACGCTTGAACACTGTCCCGCACAACGAGGCGGCAGCGACTGGCAGCTCAGTGCATTCAGGCTGTCGCCTCTTATGGGGTATTCACACGAGGGAGAAGCGGCGGGGGACACGGGTGGATTGCGGATCACGTGACCACCACGTCGTCACGGATTAGTGAGTGGGCGCGACCCCCCCCCCCCCCCTCGACTCCTCAGAGGAGACAGGGATCTTTTCCCCGACAGGACAAACGATCCCCCGACGATGGGGGATATGGCGGAATTCAGGCTCTTGTTTGGCCACATTGATGCACTTGCTCCTGCATCTTGCAGAGAGCGGCAGTGGGTGTCCAGTAGTGATGCAGAACTATCGATGGTACTATCGATACTATCGATAGCTGAGTCACTATCAAACTATCGATGGTAAAAGATACTATCGATAGCGCTATCGATAGTAAGTACTATCGATAGTTTAAAATCAACAGCGCGAACTCATTGCAGAATAAACTTGGTTCTCCGCGCGCGTGGTACATAGTGGAGCCGGAGGAGCAGGCTCAAGGGCAAGAAAGTTGACATGATTGAGTTCTTCACTGTGTGCTTCGCTGACACATGGTCATAAATTCAAATTATTCAGCTGTAGCGGAAAGGAAGCCGTTACATGCGATGGAACTCCGCGGCTTGAGATTTATATTGCATTTTATGATTTGAAAATTAAAAAAATATCAAGAACTAAGTTTGTTATTCATATGATGTAACTGGTTGCTTTTAAATATTAATTTATTCATGGACATATGCCGCCATTTTCACTGCGCAAATAATTTCTCTTGCCAAACATTTGCTCGTAAATTAAGCGAAGGTGATAGCAGGCTATCGCGAATATTTTGGCAGTTTGGCCAGCCAGCAACATCATCATTATTCGTAACACTATGGATAGTTTGTCAGGTGGTTGTGACGGTGAAGAATGCTGCAGCAAGACGGGGAAATACGAAGCTCTTTATTTGGTCGAACTTGTGCCCAGAAAATCAAAACTCAGAATACAAGCGATACACGCTGGGCACTGATAGCTGCGAGAACAGTCGCCGGCCGTCGCGTAATCTGATGATCGGTGGAACGCTTCGTCTTTTATACATCAGTCATCAAACCTTCCAGCGTTATCGCTGGTGCTCGCGTAGGCTCTCGAATAAACTTGACTACAGTTGAACCCCTTTATAAGAGGCACGCATGGGGGAGAAATTCTTGCCTGTTATATGAGGTGTCTCTTATAAGCAGGGTACTAAGTTATGCATTTTCCTATCAACCCTTACTTTCATGTAGCACACTGGTGTCTCTTATACCCCACGTGTCTCTTATATCAGTGTCTCTTATAAAGGGGTTTAACTGTATTTGCGCCCGACGCTTAATTGTTGCAATGATCTTAAACAATCGCGAAGTCTCTAATATTGCGCCGCGATTTGCGTCAAACGTTGCTGACAGTCTGTGGGTGAAACCCGAATACATCAAAACAAAGCAATAAACACGCGCGGCAGTAATATCGCTAGCAATATTACAGATGGTACTACCGATTCGACTATCGATAGTTTATCGATAGTAGTACTATCGATAGTTTGTTTACACTATCGATAGTTCCAAAGAAACTATCGATACTATCGATAGTCAAATTACCGATAGTTCTGCATCACTAGTGTCCAGTCTGCAGCTGCATGGTCGTCTGCAGCTCGTCAAACGGGTCGTACAAGCCACCAGCGTAGTCTAGTAACACTGGTCTCCCCCTCCCTTTGCCTCGTCCATTTGAGTGGGAAACATTTGTGGAGACTTCTCGCGAGCTGACGTCACTAGGCTCCGCCTTTATCCCCCGAGGATTTGTCCCCCGTCTGAATACCCCTTTAAAAGCATACAGTAGGCTTAGAGTAGCAATATGCCACTCGCGTGCCCGAGCAGAGAGCTGAAGACACTTGTTGTGATAAGGTTGTCGGTGAAAAGTCATACTGGCATGTTCGTCCGTGAACGCCACTTCGCCTTCGTTCTTTCCCGATGTTTACCAGCAAAGGTATTGCCTCAATCGCGCGGAAGTCAAAATCATTGATTGACCGATCTCTGCACATCTCAAAAAGGTGGAAAACCTTTTGCGGAACATTGTGACATCGACAAGTTCACTGGCTCAGTAAGCTGTTGTGGTACAAAAGGTCATTGCGGTACGCACTAACCGGAAGGCATAGGAAGAATCACTACAGCTTAAGCAGTCAGCGAATGCACTTCGCTTTATGAGACTCAGTCGGGGATTCGTCGCAACTTTTAACCATTAGTTAGAGCTGTGCGAATAGCAAAATTTTGGGCGCGAAGCGAATTCGAATAATAAAGATTGAGTGCGAATCGAATCGAATAATTTCGAATAATTTTCGAATACATATTTCTCAAACATTTTTCGAATAATTCGAAGTGAAATTACAGAAAAAGTTGCAGTGCATCCCTAAGTATGTTCTTGTGAGATAGCAACATGAAAGTGTTTCTTTTCGCGAGGTTGATGAAGCGCTGGTGGGGTCATATTTCATAGTTGTCTTTCTTATCAAGAATGAGGCAATGTAGAGGCCGAATTGTATTTATGTACATGATTTGGTGCAACCAAAGTGTTGCCGACAACACTTTACACGTGATAGGCAAAGATGCCATTTCCTCAGCCTCTCCTTCTCTTTCAACTTCTGTGGAAGGCCAACTGATGTGGCAGACAAGGGTGTGCTTCCTTCAAGTCCGGAGTTCCAAATCTGCCTCGTAGATGTCGATATATAAGAACATCTGAAATTTTGGATGCTAAAAAGCTTCGGCGTCCGATTTTTCAGACTTCCTGCCCAAATTTCAGGTCCAAAACAGCATTAATTGAGCCCCCAACTCTGCCACATCTTTCATCTCCATATTGGAACCAGCGTTTTCTTGAGTTAATACATTTGCGACCGTAGCGGAGCTTGAAAGGCAGCTTTGCCGCAATACGGGGGTGTGATGAGGTGAAGCATATTGAAAATATAGGGACCACTTCCAAACGGACGTTGACTCTCTCTTGGCTAAGTTCCAGGGTTGCCAATGGTGGCTACTTTTCGCCAAATTGGCAAATTTGAGAGGCCGTGGCGACCTAAAATTATGAATGGCGACATGGCGAATTTTTGGCGATTTTCGGCTCAGGTCTCCACTGAGTTATGCATCCTAAGCTCAGTCTCGTCCCAGTCAATGACGGGCAACATTCTCTGTACTTCTCTTGGTTTTAAACCCACGAGTAGAATCCTCAATTCATCTAGATGCAGGAGATACTGGAACGACCCCCAGCGACATTCTAGCGAAATGTAAGTCAGCAGACTGCCGGACTAAGGATCCCACTCACCGATCTTCTCAAGAACATGAAATAAACGTTTTATTCTCTCTCTCTTGCAAACCGCGAGGGGCCAGTGTTTGACTATAAGTTTATGGCTTTAGGTGCTTTAAGATTCTCTAAAGTTTCGCTTTTGAAGGGGCTAGACGACGGGTTGGTCGCGTGTTCCGACCAATTGTTCCGCCAAAGCTCCAACTGTTCTGAATAGCTTGGCGACTAATTCACTGTTGCTGTACCCCCAAATTCAGCTCGTAAATACTGCTTTGGAATAACGAAGAGGGGCAGATACGCGGCTATTAGTGCAATAAAAATATTTATTGAGGCATTTTCCACTGTTCTCGGTGAGCGTGTGCAATGAAAATAGTTGCTATATAACATTTTACATTGTCTACCTGATCATTAATAACGCATTGGGTTGACGTGTGTAGACATAGGTGACTATAAGAAAGGGTCGGTGGCGTCCGGTATCATATTTGTTCACAATGAAAAGGTGTAAGACTCACTAATGATCGGTTCCTGTATGAATTCTGTCGTGTTACCTTAAATAAACCTTTTAATCCTTTTAATTCATATAAGGGTACGTAAAGCTGTCTACAAACAACGCTGTCACGGTTTTCGCCCAGAGTTCACCACACTTTTACCTTTGAAACGGGCAGATATGAGCGTTTCATTCGTTCACCCTTGCGCCACCACGCACATCTTGAAGTTAGTTGGAGAAGCAGCACCATGCACTCCCATGGTGAAGCGGGCGATACGACTGGCATTGAGAAATGTCAACATAATTTCAGGGTCTTGGATGATACTGTATTTTACGGGGCAACACGTGAGTGGAAAGTTTTATTACTAGGTATGCCGCACATATCTAGAATGGCGACTTTTTTGGCGTAATTTGTAAAAAAAATGGCGACTTTTGGCGACTTTTTGTTTGTCGTTTGGCGACATTTACGCGAGTGTCAGTGGCAACCCTGCTAAGTTCGACCGTAACGGACTTTGAAAGGCAGCTTTGCCGCAATACGGGGGTGTGATGAGGTGAAGCATATTGAAAATCTAGGGACCACTTCCAAACGGACGTTGACTGTCTCTTGGCTAAGTTCGACCGTAACGGACCTTGAAAGGCAGCTTTGCCGCAATACGGGGGTGTGATGAGGTGAAGCATATTGAAAATCTAGGGACTACTTCCAATCGGACGTTGTCTCTTGCCTAAGTTCGACCGTAACGGAACTTGAAAGGCAGCTTTGCCGCAATACGGAGGTGTGATGAGGTGAAGCATATTGAAAATCTAGGGACCACTTCCAATCGGACTTTGTCTCTTGGCTAAGTTCGACCGTAACAGAGCTTGAAAGGCAGCTTTGCCGCAATACGACAGTGTAATGAGGTGAAGCATATTATTGAAAATCCGAAGGGGTAACTTTCAACCGGACGTTGACTGCATTTGTCTTTGGGAAGTTCGAATAGTAAAATTTCAGTGCGAATCGAATCGAATAGCAAACACTATTCGAAAAATATTCGAAATTTCGAATATTCGCACACCCCTACCATTAGTATGTTTAAGACTGATATGTATTAAGGAGGTTGGACTGTATCTTAGGCTCAGCAGTAAGAAGCTGTAGTCACTAAGACAAAGCACTTAGTTCCAAACCTTCTTCTAATGTCTCCAACATTTGTGCACAGGTGCAGGGTAATGGGCAAGGTTCTGACGATGCTGGACATCGCCAGCATCAGATACCTGTGCAGCAACAGCCCCAGCAGCCCCCGGCCACCAACATGATCAATAAGCCGCACACGTCCGAACAAGTAAGCAAGAATTGTTGTGACAGCTTTTATGTTTCATGATACCTTCATAAACCTTCCCACATGGGACTCTTGCTAGTGTGTTCAGTCATTTGTTCAAAAGTACCAGCAGGAGTACAGGACCTTTCTTTTGTGCCTGCTTTAAACAAATGCCCACAGAACTAATGCACTGACCTAGGCGAGCTGGTATAATTTTGTATTACAATATGGTGCAAAGGTAAGTGCACTCAGAAAAAAGGCACAGTACACTCACTCAGCACACACAGTTTTACTATGAGTCCACAGAACACATGTTCAGAGTTTAAAAGCTCTATTGGAATCCTCTTTTATTTTCCACTGCTCAGAAATCGTTAAGCTGTTGTGGAAAAAAAGGCAGAAAGAGCGATATTCTCAGGTGATCACCATTCGGTGTACCGTCAATTTCACAGGATTTGGCATGACTAAGCACTGTACTTGTCAGAGTATACGACTGACAGTGTTTTGAGCTCATTTTCTTCAAACAGTGCCAGGAACACTGTCGGCTGTCTATTTCAATGCGTGCAGTGGCAAATCACGTACATGTTCTGTTTTTGTGTATAAAAATATCAATGGGTTTTTGTATACGGAAAACTGCGAGAAATAATTGTCATGGAGTCATGGTGTCTATTGGAGCTGCATTCTTTTCATCCGTGCTCAGCTGATCACGCTCATTGTTGCAGAGTTCACCAAGATGTTGAGCATTTCTTATATAGAACACTGGAGCACTAGCCTTGGCCTAGTAAAAAGGCTACACTACGTCCCAAAAGGAATTGACGACTCAACTTTGTATCAATTTCTAGACCATTTTCGAGTCTGTACCAGCCAAAACAGAAAATAAAATATACTTCAAGATTCGGTGACATCACACTGGTAGTTAAGCGTGAAAATTTACGCATGACATTCGTGAAAGTCCATTATAGATTTCATTGTCTCCAGCACTGACCAACATACTTCCACCATATTAATAATGTTCTTAAAATATAATCTGCTAGTCTCAACTGCTTTACAGTTGCTCTTTAGTTCTTCTTCAGGAAAGGGCAAGGTGCGGTTATGTGCTGTATTTTTGTGCTGATGCTGAGCACATTGTTGAGGGTTGGAAAACGATGCAGTCAACAGAAGGATATGAAAACAGAAGCCATGAACTCGAATGCATTGTTTTCCCTGTACAGTGGAACTTCGATTATACGACTTTCAGGGGACCGCGCAAAATCGTCGTATAATCCGGGCGTCGTATAATCGAAAAACCGAGAATATAGGCAGTGACGGTCATTTTTGCCCCACAACAGCGGGCACATAATGCCTAAGAAAGTCCGCGGCACAAACGTACGCTGCTCCGAGGAACGTAGATTAAATTAATTGAAAAAATGACAACCACGCATTTTATCGGAGGTGTGAACGAACCTTTATTTCTCACCTTTTAAAAAAATCTGTGATTTTCTTCTGAGAGTTTGCCCAGCCACGACGCATCAGCTTTCTTTCGATAGCTGCAACATCTGGCAGCAAGACGCCGATCTCATCGCGTGCGCAAGCAAACCGCCGAATGTGGTCGACGTAGCACAACACGTCCGCGTAAGTCGGAACGGACACGCTAGCCTCTGCAGCGTCGTCCATCTCTTCCTCGTCGGAAGTTCCCGCAGTGTCGGGACGCACAGTTTCGATAATGTCATCCAGCGACACTTCACTGCACACTGCAACGTCGTCGTCGGCACCAACATAGTCCGCGAAAGATCCAGGCAGCTCCAGGCTGCCGAACTCTGGTTCATCGTCAACAGGCAGTGCAGCTTCACTGGTAGAACAAGCACCACTTCTATTAAAGCCGCAGTGCCTGAAGGAGTTGGCGATAGTTTCTGGCGTGACTGCGTCCCATGCACTAGCAATGTAGTGCATTGCGTCAAGCACAGAAAGCTTCTTATCCAACTGCTTGCGTTCCATGCCCGCCAGCCGACGCTGCACCAGAAACTTCCGATATTTCTGTTTCATGCACTTGATGACGCCAGCGTCAAGTGGCTGCAGCTGGCTAGTGCAATTGGGGGGCAGAAATACAACTTTCACATTTCTCAAATGCGACATATCTGATGGATGGCATGGCGCATTGTCAAGCAGAAGAAGAATCTTTCTGTTCTTAGCCCCCATTTTGAAGTCCAGCTGCTGCAGATATGTAGAAAACATAGCAGCCGTCATCCAGGCTTTCCGGTTGAACGTGTACTGGCACGGCAGCCTTTTCAAATTCTTGAAGTATCGCGGCTTCTCAAACTTGCCGATCACGAGGGCAGGAAGCTTTTCAGAGCCGTCTTCATTAGCGCAAAGCAATACGGTAAGACGCTCTTTGCTTCGCTTACCCCCGTGACAGCTCTCTCCTTTGAATGCCAATGTCTGTTCTGGCTGCATATTATAAAATAATCCAGTTTCGTCTGCATTGAACACGTCGGACGGTTTGTATTCCCGTATCAATTCCGGCAGCAATGCAGTCCACTTTTCTACAGTGTCGGAGCTGACTGACGCGCTCTCTCCACAGCAGCGGCTGTACACAACTCCACTGCGTTTTTTAAAGCGATCCAACCAGCCATTGGAGGCTTTAAAGTCGTCAATGCCGCAGCGCAATGCAACTGTCTCAGCCTTCTCCTTCAAAATTGCGCCATCCACGGCGATTCCTGAACTGCGGGCCTGACGCAACCACTCAACGAGGGCCTTCTCCATGGCAGCATATTTGCCATCTTTCGCGGCCTTCCTGTTCAGGCCGAACTTTGCCGCATTTAGTAGGATGCTGTCCTTCTTCGCGAGGATCGTTTTCAGCGACGACTCGGGAATGTTCAGGTCGCGGGCAATGCTGGCCTTTGTTGCTCCGTTCCGCTTCTCTGCCTCCTCGATTATGCGAAGCTTTTCTCCGAGCGTCAGCGGTTTTCGGTTCCGCGACATTGCGAGACGCAGCACTCGCAACCAAAAGTTCGAAAGCTTCCTCGCACACCAATGACCGAACACAGAAAATTTTGCACGTGGACACAGCAGCTGCGGCGCAGCACAACCAACCGATGAGGCAAACACGTGAAGGAATGGCTGAATGGCAGCACGGCAGTAGGCCTATTCGATTTGCAAGCTTCGACCAATCGCGAGCGGCTAAAACGCCCCAGCCCTCTGGTAGCTAGACAGCGGCGAGTTCCGGTTCCCGCGGCTGTCGCAAACATTGGCTCAACAATCGCCGTTCAACACGTCCGGTATAACGACACGAAATGTAGTGAAAGTTATCGTATACTAGAAAGCGAGCTCGAGATTATCTGCCATGTTATCTGCTCACAACGGTCACGGTCACTACAAAACCACCCAAAAGAAGAGAGAGAGAAAAAAAAAAAAAGGCGACAACGGAAGTGCGCAGTGCAATGCGACAAAACGAATGCGCTCCGGCTGGCTCCGGCCAACGTTGGCTCTGGCTAGCTATGGCCGACCGCGTGTCGAAAAATTGAAGAGGCCCTGTGGTGGCAGCGCGGATACGAACTCGGTTCCTCGGTTTCCCGACTTTTTTCGCCCGGCCGCAGTGTTTGCGTGCCAGCCCGCGTCATCGTAGGTCTTTTTTTTTCTCGGACAGTCCAGCAAAGCGTCGTACGAGGCGGGGCCGGCGTAAAATTGCGTCGTACAATTGAGGTTTTTAATACATTATTTCTATGGGGGTTTTGCCGGGACCAAGCCAATTCGTCGTAAAACGCGGGTCGTCGCAGGACCGGGGGACGTATAATCGAAGTTCCACTGTATGTTTATGTTCTCTGCACTGTTTTCTTACCCAACAATCTATGGTGGCTGTATTTGACACTTTGGTATGTTGGTGTAGTTTTCTTGTTTTCAGCAATGTTTTTTTTTGTGCCATAAAGCAGGGCTATACTTGCTCCAAAGGCATTGAAATATTGTCGCTGCCGATACTGTTAATTGCTGTTCCTATAATTATGAAATGCTTTGCATGTGGCGGTGAATCGCACGTGGTCTCTGCCCATCATGATGCTAGCTGGTATGTTTTTGGATGTGAAAATTGCATGTCTCGGCAGATGAACGCAAGGCAACAGCCTTTTGCTGTCCTTCTCTCCTCAAGAAAAGGAACTACTTTGCATGTTGTGTTTTTACTACGAGACACGGTGCTTCTCTAATTCGGTTTCACCTGGCCTATATCATATGGTCACTTTTGCTGGGTCACTGTTGCGAGCACTGTAGCGCTGCAGGTATCTTTTTTACTTATTACTCATTACAGAGCATGTGGGAGCATTCAGGCTTGTGCCAGCAACTCACTAAATGTCGTAATCTGCACTGTTATCCTGCAAACTTCACTGTTTAATTGCTCGCACCAGTTGACCACGTGGCGGCCTCATACTCTGGCTGTGTGTTGCACTCGGCTTGCGCTTGTGATATGAAAGGCTGGGCATGTTGAGCATGGTATGCCTGGTGTTTGAGTAATTTTGCCACGCAGCAAAACGTTACACAGAGAATTGCTGCTGAAATTCATTATTGACACTGCCTTAGTGAGAAGGTTGTGTGAACGCAGGTTTTCGCTTGCATGTATAGTTGAATAATTGTGACACCGGTCATCACCTCCACATATACTGATTGCCTTTGTACTTCATGTCATTCAGTGGGAACTCTTAGCACACTCGCCCTTCAGACACATACTGCTATGAATGTTGTTGTATCCAGTTTCGCTTGTAGCTTGTTTCGCTTTGCTCAAATATCTGCATCAAGCATTTTGCAGTATCTGTGCATCTTAGCGAATGGTATTGTCATCGAGAATTTGTGTAATTACAATCATACATGATAGCACTTCATGGTGCCCCCATGTTCATAATGTAATGACGCCACTGTTGTTCCGGCACCCATTGTTACGCAAGCTCGTCTTTGGCTTTTGAAGTTGGCTGCTTTGATTGAGCTGCTTGCAAGCGCTGTAGTGGCAGCCATCGCCAACTGCAGTCTAGTTGTGAAGACTCGCCCAAAACATTTTCAGCCACATGCCCCATGCCGAGGCGGGGCTCGTGCGAAGAAGAAGAGGAAAGGAGGCAAGCCGACTTGCTCTTAACTTCCGTATTGTGATCTGGTGAGTTGTCCAGCTCGCTACGAATGTTATCCCGTCTGTTTCATTGCCCTTCCTCCCACATGTTCTGCACACCCTCTCTTTGGTTTTTCCGGTATGCGCATAACAAAAGCATAGACTAATCTTCACAGAATTACTGCACGTGTTGTGCGAGTACTTATTATATTTTCTCGTATATAACCTGCACCAAAAGACTGAAAAAGTGTGCTTAAAAAGTGGGGGTTTGGGTTATATAGGGGTTACATGAATTTTTTTTTTTGTAGAGTTATAGTTTGGGGTGCAGGTTATATGTAGGGGCAGGTTATGTGCAAGAAAATACAGTACCTAGCACTTTCGTGACTGCGAAAAAATCGGTTGTTTTTGGGTAGTTCAGGAAATATTCTTTTTCCTGCCACAGAAATTGATTGATGCTAAAGTGTAGGGTATCAAATGATAGAGGAAGAATTGGCCTTTCTGACAGTATTAATTTCAAACAGATTTATTTCGAATATTATAAAAAAATTATCAAAGAAAAGCGCATCAGAAACAAAAAAGTTCATAAAAACATCAGTGCTACTCTACACATAGTAAACATAAAAAGGAATCGAAATACAGTCAAACCTCGTTAATACGTACCCGCTTTAAGCGTACTAAGGGTTAAAACGTAGTTGCGACGAATCCCCGACCGAGTCTCATAGAGCCCAATGCATTCGCTGACCGCTTAAGCTGTAGTACTTCGCCCTACGCTTACCGGTTAGTGCGTACCCTGCGTACCGCGATAACGTTTTGTGCCGTAAAATTTTACTGCGCTGCTGAACTTCCCGACGCCACAATGTGCCGCCAAAGGTTTTCCGTCTTTTCGAGAAGTGCGTAGATCGGTCGATCACTGATTCCGACTTCCGCGCGATTGCGGCGATGCCTTTGCCGGTAAGCGGGAAAGAACGAAGGTGAGGCGGCGGCCACCGACAAACGCGCCAGCATGACTTATCGCCGACAACCTTATCACAATAAGTATCTTCAGATATCTGCTCGGGCACGCGTGCGGCGCAGCACCACTTTAAGCCTACTGCACGCTTTTAATAGGCGACAACCTGAACGCGCTGGGCCGCCGATCGCTGCCGCCTCGTTGTGCGGGGCCGTGTTCAAGCGCGCGCCGCTTTGTAGAAAAGAAAGCAGCTCGCTGTTGCGGAGTTGAGCGTTGCTGGTCGCGGGCGACGAGAAACCTCTTTGCATTGACGCTATCACGTTAAACGCACACGTACGGTACAGCAAGCGTAGCGCTGTTGTAACCATACTGCACGCTTTTATTGGCCGACCACCCAAACGCGCTGCCGTTCGCTGCCAGGACCGCTACAGCGTCGCGGAGTGCGCATCGCTTGCAGGAAGTTCGTCATCGCCGCGTTAACCGAACAAGCTACTCGCCGCATCTGTGCACGGTCTGGAGCGAAGTGGGTACGAAGAACACTCCCACGGACAAATGCGCGCTTGCGATACAGCAAGCGGCCCGGCAGTGACGGCGTGAGCCGAGAAGGCGACGCGCTGCACGTAACTAGCCAGGAGACGATCGGCTCCACGCAGCCGTACTGCGTTTCACTGGAACTGCGTCAGTTTTCGTTTATGAGCAGATCGCGGTACAGATGCACGCACATCTATCGCGGAAAGCCGACACTGTCCGTTCTGTCGCTATGTTGGTCACTGTGTATACCGGACCCTGTAATAGTTCCGAAATGCTGCTTGGCGTCGCCACTGCGCGCTATCGGCACTATCGGACGGTCGTGCGAGAGTACCAGAATCTTTTCTCCACTTTGGCAAAAAGAAAGAAAAGGCTTTGCAATGGGTACTTTAGCCAATATTTGCTGTGGCACTGTATTTATTTCTTTGCTGGCGGCGATGGCGTACGCGAGGAGATGCAAATCTTTACTTGGTGGTTAATGCGTACTACCGTTTAGTGCGTAGTTACGCGGCGTTCCCGCCAGGTACGCATTAACGAGGTTCCACTGTATACGTTTTGAACGCAAAGCCCTTATAGAATAATATTGTGTGAATATAAGCTCTGTAAGCACAAAGGTTATTTACATACAGCCAAAAGTATAAGCACTAAGGCCTATCGTGCCATCGCGCAAAGCAGTTTCTCTACGTGGTGACACAAAAGTTGGCTCACTGTGTATTGGCTTTTCAAAAATGTGCATCCATGCACATCATTTATAGATACTTTTTCAGTTCCGGTGCTGCAACTTCCCAGGCGGGCGTGATTTATTCCTAGGCGCTGAGAGGGTACTGCGGCCACCGGTTGCGCCAGGTTAGTGGTGTCAGTGGCAGCGTTGACAGCGTGCGCCAGTCGGCTGAGCTCAAAGTTGCAGCGCAGTGCGTGTTCCCTCTACACGATTCTTCTTTTCGCTTGCGTTTGTCTTCACCCATGTGCGAGAACCTTGCCCTTTCGGTGCGTTCCGTTTGTGGTGCTATTGAATAGTGCGGCTGCCGGCCGCAGTTGGCAGCATTTCGTACTCCATCAACATGCTGTGTATTCTTCGATGTTCTGGGCTTAGCGCAATGCCATCCTGCTGTGCACCTGGCTGCTCTAGCGAATACAGAACCACCACCCAGAATCATCACTTTTTTGCGCCACCATTGGATCCAGAACTTCTCAGCAAACGGAAAAGAGTTATTCCCCGCGCAGACAAAGAACTGAGCAAAACGTGCACGGTTTGTGACCTTCAATTTCTCGAAGCGGACATTTCGAAGACGTTTAAAGGGGTCCTGCAACACTTTTCCAAGTAGCCATGGAATGGCTTCATTAAAGAAGCTTATTTCCTCACGAATCGACCACCGCAAAAATTGTTAGAATCCGTCCAGTACAAGCGAGTTACAAAAATTTGTCGCACGCTGTAATTGCTTTTTCTTCTCTCGTCCGGGCGTAAGTGCTGGAAGCTAAACAGGGAGGAGTGGCATGGAGGAAGAAGGTACGTCAGCACGCCTCACGACCTTGAGCACTTTTTATTTATTTTTTTTCTTCGAACGCGCAGCATACTTTCAGTGTGATCGCATGCACGGGTGGGCAAGTGACTGCCTTCTGCGGCGGCCGCAGTAACTACTGAGCGCGCCGTGTTCATATCAGCCAATGGCGTTGACCTTGTGTCAGTGACGCCGTAAGCATCATTTGTCAAGAGAAGAGGAAGCGATTTTTAGCTGACTTTGAGCATTCATCATCAATCCCCAGGCAGCGTGCTGCGCTATAATGTTTGGCTCGCGTGTTCTCGGGAGCCTCGACTACTGATCGGCAGCGTTTTCTGACCGTGCTGAAAAAGTGTTGCAGGGCCCCTTTAAGCATATTACAACGGTGAAGTCGTCGAGGTCGTTCG
The DNA here is from genome assembly GCF_013339695.2 of Rhipicephalus sanguineus. NCBI lineage: Eukaryota > Metazoa > Arthropoda > Arachnida > Ixodida > Ixodidae > Rhipicephalus > Rhipicephalus sanguineus. Next base: position 30,963,814 of record NC_051180.1, read on the forward strand.
CGTGGACTGGGCTTTGAAGGGACGTGCAGTCCTCATTAACTTCAACAGGGCTTGTTGCTGAGCTGGTTGGTTCATTACTCGAGGAAAAACTGTCATGACGGAAAGAGGTGCCTGTGTCTGTCTTTTCGTGTCTTCGCTTTGTCCCCGTCTTCTTTACGTCATTACCGTTTTTCCTCAACTCGTTAACTTTCCCAGCCTTCCCAGTTACTTTTCGAGAAAGCAGACTATGCAGCGAAAATAAGAAAAACCACTCTTTCTTAAAACTGTACGAAAGAAGCCCTGGGGTCGCAGGATTCCCTTCCTCCTGAAGCTCTGCTTGTAATTCATAGGAAGCCTTGTATTCCCCTCAAAAAATCTGTTCAGTATAAGTCCCGTGGAGCACACAATCAGGCAAGTGTGCAAGGAGGAAACATTTGGGGACCTTTTCTGGGATTTTATGGATGCCCCTATAGGAAGAAAGGCACAAATATTGCTGGCTGCCCAGAGCATGCTGAGAAGTTGACAGCTGAGCTGGTACATTTTTATTTGATGACCCACAGTTCGAGCACAAAGAGAACAAAAGAAAGCGAAACTTGTCTAGGCAGAATTGTCACCACAAAAGTTTCACCAAGGCAATGTAGTTTGTGAACACTATTGTTAATAAAGTTCTTTTTTTTTTCCCCATTTTGAAAACACTAACTGCATGGATCTAAGGTAAGGTTTGACCTTGGGCTGGTTGGTTCTTTTGTTTGTCCTTGTGTGAACACACGGATCATGCTTATACAATCGCTGTTTACATCGTGTGCATCGCCATACAAATGTGTTGGGCAAGCCCATGTCAAATATTTCTCCAAAATAGAATGAGCGCGGAGAATTTCGGGTGGAAGAATACAAGTTAGCACTCGATGGTTCCGGGTTGCGCAGTAGCTGAAATTGAAGCGGGAAGCCAGCTCCTGAGGCTAAGAAACTAAGCTATGCGGTTTGCCTATCATAAAAGAAAGCAGCTGTTCCACACGGCTGTGAGGAAATATCATTCGTGCTGCAATAGATTCACGCAATTGGCACGGTAAGCAAATGCAAGTGCACACTTGAGAGCCACTGTTACGCGAACGTTCATTTAAAGCTCTGTCATTCTTGATATTTGAGCCATCGTTCGAAATCCCTGGGCGTACACATTACTCCTTGCAGAATACGGCCCGTCGCAAATAAATCGTGAACTAGAATCACCACAACAAAATGCCAAACAACTTCTAAGAACAGTTATTTCTCTTGCAGTACGCAGCCAGAATTGGGGATAACCTGAGATGCTGCGGTGCAACGCTTCCCGCTAGTAGACGATGCTCGCTATCCTAGCGCTACCCCGTAACCGCAGCGCCGTGGTGGCGAGAATCACAACAGGCCGTCTTCTCTCGACGGGAGCGGAGGGGAGATACGGAACTTAAAAAGTATCTGTAAACGATGTCGATGCATACTCATTTGTGTGGTTGCATATCTCTCTGACGACTTCTGTGGTGAAAAACAACACGAAGAAGCCACCGCGCGGCACTCCGGAGCGCTAGGTCAAGGTCCTCTTCGTGCCGTCTTCGCAGAGAGAACTCCGCTCTTTCTGCAGCCGGGGCCAAATGCTCCCGCCCAAACGAAGTTGACATCTTTCAGATAAGAGCTGCGACCTCTAGTACACACCAGATACGTTAGAGGAGTACTGACACAAATGTGAAAAATTTTCGGATTGTTGCTCTAAATAAATATACTGGTGTCGAGAAACCTAAAACAAGTATTGTGGTGCCTGGGAATGCATCAAATATATTTTAATTATCGCTACCTTAAAAAGACACTTTCGGTTTTGATATCGAGGGGGTGGCTTCTCAGTGACGTTTCATAGCAATGTGATGTCACGGGGATACAGAAATTCACAATCCACTAGCGGCAAATCTGTCATCTGCTCGTGGTGCACAATAAACAACGATGAGTGAATTGTCGTCCAGTGACCCGACAGTTATTTCTGCGATTTAGGCTGCATACAGGACCGCAGAGCTTGCACACTCGGGGGAACTTGTGTTGACTCGTGAGATAATGATATTGCAGTGGGGCTGGCTTGCAGATTCTCAGCGACGAAAACTTCAAAGGTCAAATTAAAATATTTTAACGTGTCCTCCAACTCCGGTGTGTGGAGAGCATTGACACCGCATACCAAGGAACGAAAAATGTCCCTTTTGCGATGCCTCGAAATCGTGTCAGTACTTCTTTAAATCGACACGCGGCAGTGAGTAAAACGGTCCAGGAGAAGACGAAAGTTACCGGTGGATAGCTGCTGAGGTTCTGGGTTGGTGGACGCACTCGTTCCGTCCGTACTGAAGACCTGACAAATGCAAAGTCGTCTTCCGTGTCTGTGCTGCTACCATCATCCAGAGATTCCCACTCAGATTCATCGGAATCGGTCGAAATTCTCCATTTCCGTGGAGCATTCGTGAGCAATCACAACACCATGTCTGAAACAACGAGCGCTCACCTAGTCTACTGCGAAACGAACTTTAAAAATCTCCCCGCGGCGGAAAAAAGAAAATTGCAAGCAAAACTGATAAAAAACCTGTTGGATTGCGTTGGCTGTCTAGAAGCGCTCAGAGAGCGCCGAAATTTGAACTTGAAGTCATTGTGAACGTACTAACGATGTGAATAGCCATGGTCACGAAAGGGTTGAGGGACACTGCTTTTAGAAATTTTTTTTATTTCTTGATTGATTGTGATGAAACTTGGTGAGTTTATAGTTCGTGTGCTTATTTCAAATATGCATTTATTTTTCTAGCATAACATGTAGTTTTTAAAATGCAGAATACTTCATGTGCCTTTTGGGGAGCAAGATTTTTTCTAAACGGAGAGAATTACAAAGTGAATCAGTATATCATCTGAAATCAGAACTGTGTGCAGTGCAACAAAAATGTATGCTCTAAACCCATTTTAACAAAAGTTATGGTATTTTGAACACTCATGAGTGAGTCAATTTCACGCTGAGATCTGACTTTCGAATGTTCAACATACCATAACTTTTGTTCACACGGGTTTAGAATATACATTTTTGTTGCACCGCACAGAGTTCTGATTCCAGGTTATTGTGATATGCTGATTTACTTTGTAATTCTCTCAGTTAGGAAAAAATCTTGCTCCCCAAAAAGCGCATGAAATAGTCTGCATTTTAAAAACTACACATTGTACTAGAAAAATAATTACATATTTGAAATGTGCGCACAGATAATATAAAAACTCACCAAGCTTCACCAAAATCAATCAAAATATAGTAAAAAAAAAATTAAGTGCCATGTTCCCCCTTAAGGAGGGAACTGCGATTTAGAATGGGAAATCATTAGGCTTGTGCGATTATTCGAGCACTTCAAATATTCTTGTGCCGCAGCGGTGATTTCTTGCGCCGCAGCAGTGAGGCTGGGGTGCTTCATCTGCCAATCATTAGTATCGCTACATTGCATTGCCTTGTGGCTCCTAAGGGCCATCGTTTCTGCAGATTTGTGACTAAATTGGTATCGGGAACTGACACATGGCACCCTAAGTGTTTCTAATTAATCAGTTGTTACTGACCGCCGCTTCAGATTATCCACTCAGATTACGTTGCAAAATAAGGGATTGCAGAAATCCATCGAATTAGTATGCAGGATTCGAAATGAACCGAGTTAGAATTAATGAGGTTTACTGTGTTTACCCTACATCGATTCATCATTTTTAAGTTTAAAGCTTGTTAATACTGGCATATATGCTGTAAGTATAGTAAATTTTAAATGTAACATATTTTACGGGGTTATCACTGCATTGTACCGAAAGTAAAATCTTGCTATGTCCTACCCAAAGTTTGCTTCCACTTCCCTTTGAACCATAAAGAATGGACATTTGCATATGCCCTGTTTCAACTTTAAAACATATGTGCAGGTTAGTTGAGTCATGAGAGATATGCTATATTTTTCTTTATAATATGTAATATATATTATTCGAATTCGCTTCGAAATTATGTGACCAAATCACTGTTTGCTCCGAATTTGCTTTGAACCTAAAATTTACTATTCGCACAAGCCTAGAAATCATTCTTGCTCTCTTATCCACTAATTCGCTTTTACTCCAACTTTCTCCTTTTCACTATGAAGTGCAGGACAGTGTTGGCTCTAGAATGAAATACCGGTCACTCTGATCAGCAATGCTGTCAGGCGATTCCAGCAATGAGATGCTTAAGATGCACCCGTCCACTGGAGGCTGTTGGCGTAAACACCCAAAGCGCCTAGTTACAAAACTAGCACTCACGTATTGTGGAGAATTACCACTGAACAGTAGTGATTGCAGGTTCTTAACTATACATGTTAATTTTATTCGGTAGAGCTGTCATCAAAGGACTATAACTTTGAGTAAGAAACCCACAGTCAAGCAAAGGTTCAACAACAGGTCTGGTGCAAAGTCCTCTAGGCACTTTGATGTCTACTGTAAATTCTAAATTTAGATGGTCTACCCACTGTTTGAATTGAAAAGACGCGAAAAAACAAAAAATGCCACGTGACTAGTGCATTTGTGCACCGCAGTCATGCTGCTCTCAGTCGTGGTTTGAGCGAACGAAATTGGCTGCAACTGTGACTCGCCGGCTTCGTCGAAGAGGTAGGCCAATAAGTTGGCGGTGGTTTTTTGGCTCGAGGCAGCCAGTTGATGCGCGTGGCAGTACAAGTTGTAGCGGCCAAGAAACCACTGCCAACTTATCGGCCTATTGCTGCAACAGAGCCGGCGAGTAGCAGCCGCAGCTGATTTCGTTCGCCCAAGTCACGCCTGAGAGTAGCACGATCGCGGGCGTCCTTTGCAGCTTGGAAAAAATGGTACACGTGAGACTTTCTTCATCGCAAATAATGCAATGGGGGTTTCTGAAGACGCTCTTGAACTTCGCAAATCCAATTTTTTGCCTAACGTCAGTATTTAGCAATTTAGTTAATTATCCTAATTAACAAATTAATTACAAAACAAAGAATTGTCTGTAGTGTGCAAGGTGGCTGTCAGCAATATGCAACTGATTTCACTCGCCTGCCTCTCATATTGGCTTTTTTAACCCCTTGGCACAAGTTAGCTGATGCATATTATATATTATATATCTATATATATATATATATATATATTAATATATATATATATATTATATATATTATACACACACACACACACTCAGGGTGTCCCAGCTATCTTAGCAAAGGGCTTAAAAATACAATACTAGAGGAAGGCGAGTGAACTCACTTGCGAATTACTGACAACCACCTTGTGCACTACAGGACAATTTTTTGTTTGGTAAGTACCTAATTTGTTAATTAGGTATATTTAATAAATTGCTAAATATTGACTGTAGGCAAGAAATGCGGCTTGCATGTTCGAGAGCGTCTTCAGAAGCCCCAATTTCTTTATTGCGATAAAGAAGTTCCACGTATACCATTTTTTTCCAAGCTGCAAAGAAAGCCGCGAAACACAAAAAGAACCACGTGATTAGCGCATTCGCCGCCGCGAGAATGCTGCCCTCAGCCATGGTTAGAGCGAACAATCAGCTGCGGCCGCGACTAGGCGGCTCCATTGCAGCGTAGATAGGCTGATAAGTTGATGGTGTTTCTTGGCCCGCGCTCGCTACAACTTGCACCGTCACGCGCGCCAACTGGCTGACGCGGGCCAAAAAAACCACCGTCGAGTTATTAGGCCTACCGCTGCAACGGAAGCCGGCGAGTCGCTGGCCGCAGCTGATTTTGTTCGCTCGAACCGCGGCTGGAGGCAGCATTCTCGCGGCGTGCGAACGCGGCTAGTCACGTGGTTCTTTTTGTATTTCGCGGCTTTCTTTGCAGCTTGGAAAAAATGGTACACGTGAGCTTTCTTTAGCGCAAATAATAGAATTGGGGTTTATGAAGAGGCTGTTGAACTTTGCAAAGCCGCATTTTCTGCTTACAATCAATATTTATCAATTTCATTAAATAATCCTAATTAACAGTTAGTTAATTACCAAAAAAAATTGTCTCTGGTGCGCGAGGTGACTGTCAGCAATTTGCAAGTGATTTCACTCGTCTGCATCTAATATCGTATTTTAAAGCTGGGCTAAAGATAGCTGGGACACCGGTATATATATCATTTGTGTGTGTGTGTGTGTGTGTGTGTGTGTGTATATTATATATACAACACACACACACACACACACACCCACACACACACACATATATTGTAAAGGTGTTTATTGATGGCTGGATTGACGGCGACGATGCACAACAGTCGCGACGGAGTGCAGACTCTCACGAGCACGAGCACGAGGGCCGTGCTCTCCAAAAGAGGCGAAGAGGGCGACCCACTAGAAGGGGCTCCAGAGGACGGCCCATTACAGCGTTCCAATGCTTCTCCACAATTACCCCGGGCACGAAAAGGGAGCCGTCTGGCGACCTAGTAGCTGGTCACTATGAGCGGGTCATGGGGGCTTGAGGCGCTCCACGTTGACAATGTCGCGCCCTCGACGGCGCATGTCTGAAGACGGGTCGATGGGTCAATCAGGTAGTTGACCGGGGATGTGCGTTTGATGACACGGTAGGGGTTTTCGTATTTGGGCAGCATTTGGAAGAGAGGCCAGTTGCAGTGGTAGGGACCGAGAGCCATACGAGCGCTCCAGGTAGGAACGTGAGTGCAGAAGTGTTGGTCTCACCGCGGATGCTCTTCTGCCACTCTTGGTCATGCGTAGTAAGGTCTTGGCAAGCTCGCGACACTCCTCAGCAAGTCTGGCTGTGGCAGAAATAGGTGCACAGTCAGATCGATCCAGCTTGTATGGAAGGATTGTGTTGATGTGTGCGACGGGTGCCTGCCGTACAATAAGAAAAATGGTGAGAAACAGTGGTGCTTTGAGGGCGGTATGTAGGCGTAGGTGACGAAAGGCAGAATGGAATCCCAATTTGTGTGATCGGCGGCGACGTACATCGAGAGCATGTTGCCGAGCGTGCGGTTAAAGCGTTCCGTGAGCCTATTCGTCTGCGGGTGGTAAGCAGTAGTTTTGCGGTGAACAACGTTGCACTCTTTGAGCATGGCTTTGACGACCTCTGAGAGAGGAAACGGCCTCGATTGGTGAGCAGCTCCTGGGGTGGACCGTGGCGCAGCATGAACCGGCGGAGCAGGAGGAGGCTACATCGCGCGCTGTAGCCGCTGGGAGGGCGGCAGTTTCAGCGTATCGCGTAAGGGGTCTACAGCGACGATGGCCCATTACCTTGTTTCCGACCTTAGTTCCGACCTTATTTGTATGGTCGCCCATTTGATGTCATCACCGACCACCATGCACTCTGCTGGTTGTCATCATTGAAGGATCCATCAGGCCGCCTCACCCGCTGGGCACTTCGCCTACAGGACTACAATATCCGCTTGCTGTACCGCAACGGACGCCAGCATGCTGACGCCGACGCACTCTCGCGCTTCCCCTTGCCGACGACAATACCCAGCACTTCCACCACTTTGTAAAGGCATTTATTGACGGCTGGATTGACGGCGACGATGCACAACAGTCACGACGGAGCGCAGACTCTCGCGAGCACGAGGGGTGTGCTCTCGAGAAGAGGCGAAGAGGGCTACCGTATTTATTCGAATATAGGTCGACCTTTTTTTCTCTAAAATGTTGCCCATAATCAGCGATCGACCTATATTCGTGACCAAAGAATCTCGACCTATATTCGCGATCAAAGCGACCAAAAGCACCGCACCTATGGCGTTCAACTGCCGCGCCTGCTGTTCTTCAAGCAGTTCCTGCTACATACGCACATTATATACCATAAAATCTGGTATAAAAACCGTACCCGTTCGCCTTTTCCGACTAAGTAACTAAGAAAAAAAGTTATTTGTGCAATAGCTGCACACCGCCTTTTCAAAGCCCCCGCGAAATGCAGCCGCTCCGCCATGTTTGCGCTGGAACCCGTGATTTCCCTAGGTAGGCCGTGAAGTCCCTAGCCCCCTAGCCGTGCTGCCTGCCGACGCGCAGCCGCACTGGCCTGGCCTAAGGCCTCACTTTTTGTTTGTTGTTCGATCTGACGTGACGGTTCGCATTTGCAAATGCGCGGTTGGACGGTGTCACGTCGGTAGAGCTACACAGCTGACTTCAAGCGTCAAGTGATACTTTTTGCCGAGAATTCCAGCAATTGTGCCGCTCAGCGTGAGTTCGACGTAAAAGTTGATTAGGGGTTGGCGGAAGCAGCGGGACGACTGTTCGCGTGCAATGGATAGCGTCGTGCTTTTCGCGGCCCAGGAACTGCCAGGCATGACGCTCTTGAAAAAGAACTGAGGCTCCGGCGTCAAGGAGGCCCTGCAGAAGGCCAACAGACCTGGTCGTCATACCGCTAGGTATGACGTCCCGGCTACATTAAGGACCGGGGGCGAAGAGTTACAAAGAGTGGCTTGAAGGAGGATCTGCAATGACCACCGACGGGACGCCGCGAGAAGGGCTTCCCTCAATGAAGT
>NC_051180.1:30972376-31002376 GCF_013339695.2 Rhipicephalus sanguineus
CATTAATGCTGCGTGACAGAAGCAATTACAAAACGCAAATTACACAATAAAACACAACTGCCACTCGTCGATTCACAGTGATCGTAAATGATTAAAAAAAACAGAACTGCGTAATTATTTAAGGACAGGACGAAAATGCAACCTTGAAACACAGAACAGGGAAGGATAAAAACATTAACTGGACACATACCATACATGGGTATCAGACCAGCACAGAAGGTGTACTTGAAACACGGAAGGAATATAAAAAACAAGAACCCGCCGTGGTTTTTTACTATGGTGCTTGACTGGTGACCCGAAGGTTGCGGGATCGAATCCCGGCCGCAGCAGCCCCAGTTCGATGGAGGTGAAGTGACAGAGGCCGCGTACTTAGATTTAGGTGCACGTTAAATAACAACAGATTGGCAAAATTTCGGGAGCCTTTTTACTATATACGGGCGCCCTCTCATAATCATATCGGGTTCTTGGGACGTAAATTCTCAACAAATAATTATTATTAGGAAAAAAGAAGGATCTGATCTGCAGACAAACACGCACAATATATTCCATGATACATTTCAAATCACAAAAATAGCGAAAGCAAAAATCAAAGGCAGATACAGGACCAACCAAGTGCAGTAAAGAATGTTTGGGAAGAAAAATGCAGGATTCATGCACACGTGAACCAAAGCATTTTAAGCATGTAGCTGATATCAATGTGTCCATTTATTACGCAAGGTTAACACCGGCAGGTTATCCTTGCATGTGCATTCGAAATACCGGCCGGAAACTTACGCTGCAAGTGCATAATGTGATCTTCGGGTGCCGCTTGTCACGTTTGATTTTTACTGTCCGAAGAAACCTCGTATCTTCTAAAACGATACAGCTCCCAGCGTTTCTGGAATGATTGCTGCACTGCGGCACGCAACACCCGGCCATGGTGACGGTAGCGAGCGCATAAAACTGGAGGGAAACGAGCACCGACCTAAAAAGAGCACGCGCGCCACGCACAAGTGACCGGGCGGGGGATTCAAAATGGCGGCCACGCTGCCGCCTCCTCGGCCTTGGCGGCAGCGTGGCCGCCATTTTGAATCCCCCGCCCGGTCACTTGTGCGTGGCGCGCGTGCTGTTTTGTGTTGTCGTCTCTTCTTTTAGTCCCTGTCTCGTTTGCGCGATTCAACCCTCAAGATCATGAACCAACAAGCCCAACTGACAGCCATTCTGTTTTTAGGTCGGTGCTCGTTTCCCTGCAGTTTTATGCGCTCGCTACCGTCACCATGGCCGGGTGTTGCGTGCCGCAGTGCACCAGTCATTCCAGAAACGCTGGAAGCTGTATTGGTTTAGGAGATACGAGGTTTCTTTGGACAGTAAAAATCAAACGTGACAAGCGGCATCCGAAGAACACATTATGCACTTGCAGCGTAAGTTTCCGGCCGGTATTTCGAATGCACTTCTGCCGGTGTTAACCTTGAGTATATAATAAATGGACACACTGATATCAGCTACATGCTTTAAATGCTTTAGTTCACGTGTGCATGAATCCTGCATTTTTCTTCGCAAACATTCTTTACTGCACTTGGTTGGTCCTGTATCTGCCTTTGATTTTTGCTTTCGTTATTTTGTGATGGGATCATATGACGTCACGCCCGAAATTTGTGAAGCCATGATGACGTCATATGGTGACGTCATCACGTGACGATGATTTTTTGCATCCGTCGTCCCCAACGTCGTGGTACGCTGACGCCGAAGACGCGGGACGTCGACGGTCAAATTTCGCGTTTGATGAGGTAGTTAAGGCTTTCGCCTTAAAAAATACGTCCGCCACGGTGGTATAGTGGTGACGGAGCTCGGCTGCTGACCCGAAAGTCACGGGTTCAATCCCGGCCGCGGCGGTCGCATTTAGGTGGAGGCGAAATGCTAGAGGCCCGTGTACTGTGCGATTTCAGTGCAGGTTAAAGAACACCAGATGGTCAAAATGCATGGAGCTCTCCCCTACGGCGTGCCTCATAATCATATCATGGTTCGGGCAAGTAAAACCCCAGATATTATTATTAATAAAAGAGACAAATAAACGACGCCGTGCATCTGCCGCACAAAGTGTAAAGCAGTATTGGAAACACTCAATAATATGTGCATGCAATTGGGCATGCGAGAAAACCTGCAGATGCAGAAAAAGAAACTACAGATACAAAAAGGAAAAACGCACTGATACTGCGCGCATGCAAAGTTTTACGGCATACTACTCAACAACGTATTCATCGTTTTGATAAGGACTCAAGCTGCAACTCGAGTGCCGATACAGTAGCGGCTACAGATTGTGAGCAAGAAATGTCAGCAATAATAATGATAAGGAAGCTTTCGTTTCATTTTCGCACCACACTGCCCCTCGGCCCTTTATTCTGGGTACAATATGCATGATGCCATTTATAATAAACGAGTAAATTGTTTGCAAACTTAGCAAAATGAGCCACCTTAATCGCGCTTAGGTAGCTTCGCAACACTAAATTGTGTGTGTTCAGATACATATACTGCTGCTGCTGCTGACATGTATACAAATACTTTAAACGATTGTTTGTGTATTTGTAATGCAGAGCTTACGAGAAAATTAAGTAAGGCTTTAGACTTTGTCGTTTCCGGCGTAAGGAAGAGGATTGGTTTTCAACATAACAGAGTCTACGTCTACCTCTAGCGCATAACACATGCACAGGCCGTCAGCTTACATGAATTACCTGCTTCCTTAAAGGGCCCCTCACCAGGTTTGACAATTTTGAGCTAACGAGCGCAATGCATACACTGGGCGTTCACGATCACGTCTGCCAAAATTTGCAACGCTACGCGTCGCGGAAGTGGGTCAAATTTCAAGGTGAACGCTGATTGCCCTTCCTCTCGCGGGCGCGCGCTTTAGAGAATGAGGGTATGACGTACATGAGAAAATGGCCCTACGTAGATGGTAGTGCTGTGACGTCGCTCCTCTACGTAGACGACTGTGCTGTGACGTCGCCAACAGTAGCACGTGACACTGCGATGATTATTTGACACGACATGTGTAGTTTGTGTAATTTGTTGCTCGAATAGGTTAATAAAACTTCAGAGAAATAATGAGACACAGAAAGGGAATGCGTGCGTCTTTTTCATTTTTTTTAGTGAATTGCAGCGAGATGCGGGGCTAATGTGCCTCCCTTACCCAAGCGTTCGTGTCCCCGCGGTTAGCGCATCGAGCAGACGCCAGCCCTGGAAACGAAAGTAATGTTCTGGCGCGTTCGAGCACTCATTATGCTCGTTTATTCTACCGCGTCCAAGTAAACGTTAATGCGGCACTGGCTCATGATAACGCCACTCTCGTGCCCGTACAAATGTCTCAACTTTCATGCCCGTCCCGCAGAAACAGGCAGTACGCCACAGAGAACGCCGACAAAACGCCCACGGCCGCTACATAAAAACAAAGGTAGCGGACGTGCAACGCCGCTCGCGTGCTCGGGCTGGCTCGGGCACGTCATGCGCACGTGACCATGCATGCGCATGACGTGTTCATGCGTATGTGTCAAGTGAAGAGGGCAGGGAAGGGATATGGCTGGATAAGGCTACACGGGGCGAGTGGCAAGGGTTTGAAACTCGCCTCCTCGCATCATGGTTTCGCGCCGCTACAAATTATTGTTTTTCTCAGCTCGTAATGAACCGATTTGAAAAATTCTTGCGGCATACTGCTCTTCATTCGGCACACAACAACTTCCAACGTCTAACTAAAATTTGCCATGTGGCCTGGTGAGGGGCCCTTTAATAAACATTTAGGCAACAACAGCAATAAAAGCTGCCCAAGCTTCAAAAAAAGAAAAGAAAAAGAGAAAGCTCACTAGCGTGCACTTATTTCGGGACGTATCCGCGCACCTCAAGCGCTTTGTGTAACGCGTTTCGCATGCTGCCGAGCGGCGGCGGGATTCGCAATGGCGGCCGTCGTAGCAGACGACGCGCCTGTCCTCACCCTCAGCGGAGCGCGCGGGCATCAAGGCACCCTACCAACGCTCTTCGACTTTTTTTTCTTTAAAACTGCGGCGCATGGACTGACCCCTCCGCGTCTCCTGCTACGCGGTGGCGTTCGACGCATTGTTTACTCGGCGTTCCACATCGTCAGTGGGTACAGAAATGGGCCACATTTTAGTGCGCGTCTCAGCTTTCAAACTGAAGGAAAAAGTAGGAGCGTTGGTTTAAAGCACGCCTTTCGGGCAATCTCGCGGGCAATCGACACTGAAGCACCTCCAAGTGATGCGTGCCGTATATAAATAGCTCGCCATGGTTATGCTAAGCAGCCGGTGGCGCGTGGCCGAGCAATAAAGAAAAAAAAAGGGGCACGTGGCCGAGTTGGTTAAAGCAGCGCGCTGCGGACCGATGGGTCGTAGGTTCAAATCGCGCTGGCGCGCTTCGGAAGTATTTTTCTTCTAATTTACTTTTCTTTGTGGCTGTTATATATATATATATATATATATATATATATATATATATATATATATATATATATATATTTATAAAATATTAATGAGGATTAACAGACAATAACGCCAAGGAAAGTATAGGCGGTGTTATTTCTAGTAATTAGAATATAAATGTGAAGAAAGTAAAGTGGACGAAAAGATAACTTGCCGCCGGCAGGGACCGAAAATGCGACCTTCGAATAACGCGTCCGATGCTCTACCACTGAGCTACGGCGGCGGTCATCCTCTCGTTCACTTTATGGGGTATATATGTACATTTAAACCTAGGAGTGTTAGTCAGCGCCGGTCGCAGCTATGGCGGCGAGTGTGGAACACTTTTCCTGCCTGTTGGCGTCACGTAGCACGTGATATTTTTACGAGCCGGCAGCTGACCAATAATCCCTCGCATACTACCTGAAGGCATCAAGTCTGCCAGAACGAGACCCTCGCTCTAAATGAAGGAAACAAGGTGACTCTTAAGGGCTCGTTTTTCTTTGTTAGACACAATATTAATGAGGACTAACAGACAATAATGCCAAGGAAAGTATAGGGGCTGTTATTTCGAGTAATCAGAATATAAATGCGAAGAAAGTAAAGTGGACGAAAAGATAACTTTCTTTTCGTCCTATTCTAATTACTAGAAATAACACCCCCTATACTTTCCTTGGCATTATCGTCTGTTAGTCCTCAGTAATATTGTGTCTAACAAAGAAAAACGAGCCCTTAAAAGTCACCTTGTTTTCTTCACACACACACACATGTATATATATATATATATATATATATATATATATATATATATATATATATATATATATAATATATATATATATATATATATACATATCCGGGACATGACGGTGACGGAAACGGCGACAGGAAGGACCTGCCGAGAGTGTCCATATAATTGATATCGCAATAAAAGTCGTGCAGTCCAACGGCGTCTGGTATCGCTCTATCGACACGGCGAAGCGCGTTCCATGCTTCAACCACTGACTGCAGGTCATCGCTGCTTGCAGAAGAAACACCTGCTTCTGTCTCCGGCATTTTCGAACTTCTGGGTTCCCAACTGGCTCATAGGTTGAGAAAAAAATGTTGCGGATCACTACCTGAAAGTTTTGTTATTGCGGGAGTGCTTTTTAAAATCTTTTCGCCGTCGAGAGGAAGCAAATGCATTGAACTCTATGGACATTCGCCGGGCACGCCAGATTTCTTCGTTGTCGCAATAATTTCGATCTTGGGGGCGTTCGTTGTTTAGGGGTTCAACAACAACTACGTGATTAAAATCACGTAATATCATGCAACATCTTGTCACGTGACTAAAACGTCCCAATTTCGCCTCAAGGGCGAAGCAATGAATGTGATAACAAGAATCTGAAATGTCACAGGAAGAACGGGAAGCAGCTAGAAACTTACTGCGCGCCGCTAAACACAAAGGACACAGGAAAAGAAAACACACAAGGTGAGTGCAAACTGACAACTGTCACAGCTCGACACTTGCAGCGCGGTGCTCAAACCAAAACAAGAGGCACGAAAAGAACGCACACGTCTACGTAGGACGAGCGCGAACTGTAACAGTTGTTACTTCAAATAACCCCTACTTCGGCTCTTCTAGCTAGCAGATCACTCCTTCCGGAAACACGGCCGCTGCAGCAAGCAGTGTGACCTTCGTGTGGTCTATAGCTGCAATGCAAACTTTGCGGTGAAAGCACAAACGTATACAAAACTCCCCCTCAAGAGATAATGACGCGAGCACGGTCGACCATGCCCTGTATGTCAAAGTACAAGTCGAAGGCGCACATCCCAACTCCGGCGAAACACTAGACAGTTTTAGAATTGGGTATGGTATATGGTAAACTTTATTGAGATCCTGCAAGGCGTGACGCTCCCACGTAGGGACCAGAAGGCCGAGCCTCTCGGCCGCATCGTGGGCCTGCTGGACAGCCCAGTGTTGGTCGGCCAGAAGGGGGCTACACAATAAATTTGAGAGCCGACGTCTTGTCGCCAGGGCCAAAGAGGCAGCGAAGGCCAGAGGGTTCCTGGAATGAGGAGACCTCCCACCTAGGGTAGACGCGGGACTAGCACCGCGACATCGTTTCGAGCAATAAACGTTTATTCCTCCTCCTCCTCCTCCGCCATGACGCATGGGCCGAACTCATGTGCAGAACGCAAGCCACTCTCGGAATCTTGCGCTCGCGTTGTCCCAAGACCCTGCAACGCGTTCCTTTGGGCGGCAAGCAAAACCGGAGAGCGCACGACCTCAAGAGAAGAAATTAAAGACGGCGCTTGGAAGTGGCACGTGAAGCCACAGCTCGCGTTCCCTGCTGGCGTCGATTCTGGTCACTAAGATAAATGTTCATTTGGCTCTAGTTGGTACACATTACTGAGGCTAAAATTACAGCGCAAAGGCACTTCTTTCTTCTTCTTTACTTCTTTGTCCCTGCACCCATCTGAATATAATTTCATGTCTTCGCGTATCTAATAGACTATCATACTTGTTAGACGTTTTGGTTTAGAGCTATTGTTGTTTGCGCATGTGTAGTAAGTTTGCCTTGGGCTTATATATGGATTGGCGTATGAAAGAATAAAACATTTGTTAGTGAGCGCTTGTGTCGTACGTTTCTTTTCTTCGTGGGTGTCTTGTGCGTTTGCGCTGTAATTTTAGCCTGAGCAATCTGATCGCGGTGTAGCATATAAACTGTGATTCTGGTTCAGCCGTCTTGTTTCTTCCCTCCTGTGGTATAAGTATACAAGAGCCAAACTAGAGTGTACTAGAAAGCGTCACCACTAGCTCGCGCCACCACGAGCCACGGGACGCTCTTCTTTTTTCCTGGCCGACTGGCCACGTGTGGCGTGGAGCTACAACTATAGTGTACTAGAATAAAGAAATTATTCTAGTACACTATAGCTACAACCCCAAAATGGACAGGAGCACGTGGTGTACCCCAAGAAACTTCCGGTCACCTCATTTGTTATTCTGCAACACCGAAGCGTAAAGCGTTGTTTTTAAGTTTTGTAAAGGTAAGGGAATACTCTTTTTCCCCTTTCACATAAAAGAAAGGCGCTTATAGTTAAGGACTAACTCTTTTAGTGTTGTGTGTAGCTTAGAAGAATATTTAATTCAAATATTTTGCTAGACACAGGGAGAAAAGTGTTGAAACTCTACGGGCTACTCGCCAAGGCTTTTGTTCTCCGCCAATGCTGCTAGCCAACGCCAGCGCACGAAACCGGAAGCGGTCCAGGGCCTGTGTTAGTAAACAGTGAAACCATAGCCAGCAATAGGACGCAAATGCAGCGCGGGCAACGATGAAGCATGACCCGCGTCTCACATAACTTTAATTTCACCACGTGGGGTATCCCGTGCGTTTCACCCAAAGCCGCGCCCGTTTTTGTATTCTGCCGTTAGTATACTGGAGAACGAATGAGGATTCTGGCATAGAAACTGGGAAACGAAGCCAGAATTTTTTCAAAACATTCAGTGGACTTCTATTTCAGGACAGTATTTGGGCGTCCCTCTGGGAAACTATATCGTAACACGAATGAATATTGGAAAGCGGAAATAGAACGCGTTCGTGCTCAAACAAGGAAGTGGGGTGCACCATGCACATGACCTGTCCATGCTTGCTCGTGCAACAGTATGCAACTTATTTGTTGTTGCAAAATTGTTTTACGTCCTCCAAGTGTTGTGCATATCTCGTGTAAATGTGCAAAAGTTGCACAGTGTTTTCGCGGTTTTTGTGTGGGGTTCAACTTGGGAACGAACAAGACGTACAGATCTCTTTCTATCGGTCAAAAGTGGTGGTCTAAGCTTATGTCACTTATTGCTAAAACAAACCGTGAGCAAGTTTTTATTTATTAGAGATCAAACCAACGACTTTTTGAGACAAATCATACAAAAAACGCCAGGCCTGCGCGGAAAGCGCAGCACAGTCACAGCGAAAGCCGGAAGAGCGGCATTTCTAGAGCCCCGTTATAAACTCTCTTGTGGCTACTAATACAAGTACATTAGCAACGTACCCACTACGCCACAAATCATAATTTTTGGGAAGTTGGGAAGCACCCACCACGACATTATTCGTTATTCTGTGGAGAAGCGAGCTACCATCTGTAAGGCATTATGTGCATTTTGCTGATTCGATGGTTGATGGCGATGAAGAATTATGGCTGAGCCCTTTGTAATGAGTTGGAAGCTTTAAACGACCCACTATTTACGTAATTCGCATTGTGTGACGCCCGGTCGTTATTTAACTCTCCCACCACGCTTTATAACATACGTTAACCGGAGAAACAGAGAGCGAGAGAGAGAGAGAGCGAGAGGGAACTTTATTGAGACCCTGATGAAATGGATCATGGGAGCCTTATGGGCTTCCTTGGCAACCAATAGTAGTGCACTTGCGAGGAACCCACTACGCTATAAATCATCATAATTTTTGTGAAGTAGGGAAGCAGCCTAGATGCAATTTTTCGTCATTCTGCGTGGTACTCGCTAAACACCCGTAAGGCATTACGTGCACTTTGTTGATGCTGTGGCTGATGACGATGAACAATTTTCGCAGAGGCCTTTGTAATGGGTTGGAAGCATTGGAAGCAACTTGCCCAGGCATCAATTCTTCAGCATTCAACAACCCACTCATTGCGCAATTCGCATTGTGTGAGGCCCGGTTACAGAATTCGCGTTCGCCTGGTTGTTATTTTACTCTTCTACCACACTACATTACATATGTTAATGTGGTTCCTTCCCGACATGAAGCCTGTATAGGGTCTTTTTGCAACGCAGTTTCAAGCACCGGCATGGCTCTGCATCACGTACCATAGCTTAGACACAAAACACCAGTTGCATACGGTAGGCCTAGCAAACATAGACAGATAATTTGTCCTCCACGTACTCGCTTTCTCACTTAATTCTTTTGTTTGCTGCTTCCAATAGTCATCAGTACTTTTGTATAACTCCAGCGGAACTCCAAGATACTTTACTGGCGTTTTGGTCCACCTAATGTTAGCAAAAAAATCAGGGGTTGAAGGCCACGCGGCATGCCAAAACCCCAGGCCCTTTCCCCCAGTTTATGTGACTTCCTGTAATATCAGCGAAAGATTTAGAAACTTTTAGTGATTCTTCAACGCCTTCATAAGACGTACTACATAGCGCAACATCATCAGCATACGCGAGTAGTTTGACCTCTGAGGATTGTAATTGAAACCCACTAACAACATTATTCTGGAATATTGACAGACATAATGTTTCGATGTAGATGCTAAACAGTGCACTGACATGGCAGCCTTGACGAAGGGAACGCTCAATTTTAATGGGGGGCCCCAGTGTCTTGTTTATTATTAGTATTGTACTACCATTCCGATATGCCAGGGCAACACCGTCAGCAATTATTTTACCAACATTAATGTCCTCCACTACTTGTTCAAGGGTCAACGTGCAGAAAATGCATAGGGTGTTTGCGACATTTGTGCGGGGGTCCAACTGGGAAAGGTGCAGTCTTACAAATTTGTTTAGACGGGTAAAGAGTGGCGGCCTTGGACTGGCACATCTGTTCATAAAACAGTTGGTGAATAGGTTTTTTTTTTCCGTGAGGCAAGCGACCCCTTCCTGTTAACAGTGTGCCAAATAAGACTTGGTCGACTGTTGCCCGAGTTTGTTGTCAGCACTCAAATGTTGAAAGGTGCAGTACAAGGCTATATGAAGGAAGTTGTGGCAAGTTTTGCGTTTTTTGAGCGTCCGCTTTTCAACTGAGTACCTTTTTTCTTTTGGAAAGAGAAAGCTTTATAAGGATGTACGTGACTTTGTGTTGCCCATCCCAATGTACAGAGCGCTATATGCTGCTGGCAAGGGTCGGAATGTACCTAAGCGAGTTAAAAAAAAAATGGAAGCACCTCCAAATGCAAAATCTTTCTTCTTTTATTTGCTCACAGGAACACTACCGGTAAAAACCTTTTTAGAGGAGCGAGGTTTCTATATGCCATGGGGCTCCGACTGCTTAATCTGTAACCAACCTGAAACTATTGACCACGTCTTTCTGCACTGTTAGGAGGGGTTGTACTTTTGGGACGTGTTGCAGAGGACAATAAAAAAAGAATTTCCGTTAGACCCTCAAGGAATTCGGTATTTAGCAATCGACAATGAGGACGGACTGCCTTTTGACCTAATCATGATGATTGGCTTGAACAGTATATGGCACTCACGAATGGCTGGATTTTACTGTGACCCGGATAGAAGACCAGCAAGACAGTATTTTCAAGATATTCATTTGTCCATTTAATTGCTATCGCAATTAAATGGACACTCTCCGCGAATTTTTGCCGTCGCCGCCATGTCCCGGATATGCATATGTATGTAGTATATATATTTAAAAGCCACAAATAAAAATAATTCAGAAGAAGAAAATTCTGACGCGCTCGTCCGGGGTTTCGAACCTGCGACCCCTCCTTCCGCAGCTCGCTGCCTTAGACAATTACGCCATGCCTCTTTTCTTCTTTTTTTCTTTATTACGCATAGTTTTCAATTTCATGTCACAAACATACATATTAAACACGCAAAATACAAACAACACGCTTAACAAAGATGGTGCTAACAAACCAGGTCATCTAACATAGACATACATATTGGTGGTTCTTCCTGAACTCGATAGGTTTCTCTTAAACATACTGCATATTCGACTCTCTAGAGGAACGAGCTTCTAGATAGCATTTTGCACCACCATTCTCGTTTTCCATATGCTGTGCATGCACACCAGCATAACCATGTAATAGGGGAAACCTGTTGTATATCTAGGAAGGAAGCGAATACCATAAGGAGTAACCGGTACTTCTTTCTTTAAAGAGCGTTGAGGAATGTCCCATAAAAATAAAAAGATGGTTGATCCCTCCGTCATAGGAATCGGAATAACATGAAATTAAAGCGTGCCCTTACAGACGTAACTGAATGTTTATTGCACATTGATATAAGAGAGTTTGCACAATGTATATTGATGTCTGGCAGCTATAGCACCGTTTAACGTGGATGAAACCACTTTGATGATTGGCGGTACATCTGCATCCCGACGACTAACGTTCATGTTAAATGATTACACAAAACCTTGTGGTAGCTGTAGTAGTAAACGGTGAAAGCGTAATCAGAGAACTAGGTGTGATAGCCAGAAGAGCGTCGCATATTGGACGCAGAACTTGGTCGCCATCCTGCGGCATGTTAAATGTGATTGAACACTACGGCCGGACTAGAGGGAAACGCAAAGCGCGTCGTGCCGCCCCCCCGGCCGCGATTTTTCTCGGGGCGAGCGCGTAAGCGGGGAGCGCGGTGTAGCAGCCAGGTGAGGCAGGCGCGCGTCGCAGAGCTATTTTTGGTTTGGATTAGCGTGATGCTATGAGCGAGGCCGACGCTTTTACGACGCTTGCGCTAAGATCGCCACCTCGCGGTGTGTTAAGGCATTGACAAAAATTAACTTCTATTGAAAACGCGCCGAATGGGACGGACGTGTAACGCGTTGCAGGTGTTAATCGCGGAGGCCACAGTAATGACGAATTACTTTACTTTACCACTCCCAGAGGGCGACATCACCCCGCTGACCGGGAGAGTGGTAGATATAAAAGGCGCATTTGTAAGGCCTCTAGAGCCTGTGACCGTGGCGCAGTGGATAGCGTGCCCGGCATCTGTTGCTGCGGATCGAGCGGTCGTGGGTTTGATGCTCGTTGACGGCAGTTTTTTTCTTTCCCATTTGATCGTGTAAATTTTTTCTACGTCACTTCCGTGACGGAAATACGTCACTGAAGTCTTGGTGGACCCCGGCATAAAACACTTTCGTGTTAAAAAAAGTCGGTACGTGTACAAAAACAAGTCACAGCCAGCTGATTTCTGATTCATATTAAGAGGACTTATGTTCAAATACGATACTTACAATTGGAAATTTAACTGGAAGTCACCTATGGTGGCAATGCCAATATTCGCTTTCACTTATGGGTACAAGAACTTACTTTAGGCAGCATGAACAACATCGCTAACATTATTTAAATCGTGCACTATCATTATTAATTATCGTTAATTATCATGGATCACTAAAATATCAATAAATTAACGTCATAAAACCCTAAATATCTTGCAAGAGAACGTTAATCAAATATTTGGCGCATCAATTTTAACAATCCATCATAATTTGCTCACGAAGGGGATAAAAGAAAACACTATATTTTTTAAAGGTGACAAGTTAAGTAATAAAATACGGCAAAATACAACCTGAAGCACTATATTCGAGACAGACTCAAGGCTTGCGAAGTTTCGGGAGCTTAAGTTTGGACTTGTTAACGAAGTTTTAGCGAGCTTTACAGTTTGTCATCCAATACATTTCCGTTCCCTCATTACACGTAATGATGTCAGACGATGCTTCCGCTCCTGTCCGTAATGGAATGGATTCTAAGTAAATTCAATAGAAAATTGTTGTAGACGACTTTCGCATTCAGAAGAGCTGGTGCAATCGATTTCATCTCAGCGCCCCAAGCTATTCAGGAGAAATGGCAGCAACAAAAAACGTCTAGACAATACTTGGCATTCGCAAAGTAAGTGACTGCCACTGGAAGCTTCCTTTCGGACAGGTAAACAGAATTAGGTTCCGCGCAGAAGTTTTGAGAGCGCCTGCTTCTATTCTTTCGCGGTCAATCAATATCAATTTGATTTCGCACCGCCTGCAGACTAGTCCAAAAGCAGCTGGTGCTCTTCTAACCACTACGAGAGGGGGCGTTGTTGCGCTCACAGTAACTGTGGTCTTACAAAATATATATATTTTGCTTCCTTGTGCTGTTAGCAACAAAGACTCCATAACGCACTGCAGGGTTTGCTGTAACACATCGTTATTTACTCGTCTGATAGACGCAGGTGCTTTGAGCGTTCATTGTAAGGAACTTGGCACCTTTCCCAAAAAAATTTTAAAGCGAAGCTTGTTATGAGTTACACATTTCGGTGGCGGCGTTGTCGTATACGAAAAACTCGGCGCCGGCCGGGTACAGAAAGGCGGCCTTCGAAGGTGCGCCACTCGCATGCGTATTGGTATGCGCTGTTTTCTAATAATTGATACTCTGTATAGGTCGTGGGCTTGTCGACGATCAGCCGTTTCTGATGTGGCAATCTGATTGTTTGTCGAGGACATTTGTAATTTCACGTTGTTACATTTCATTGTTTCCTGGATATGAACGTATTAGCTCACGTTCAGGCACCGGTCATTAGTAGAGGCCTGATATTTAGGCAATAAAAAAGCCTGTTTTAGGCGCCGAACGTAGCCTGGCAAAACAACGTTTTAGGCCTCTAACGTCGTGAATATAGGCACAATAAATTTTTACACAAATGCAAAAAAAAAGGTCACAGTTTCGCCGCAAGGGCGAAGCAATGAATGCGATAGCAAGAAAAGCGGCCCGTGATGGACGCGCTGCTACGCTGCAGAAACATCGACCCCCCCGGTAGCAACAACCGCGCGAGCAGACAGCTGAAGGGCAAGGTTCTCCCTGCGTAAATATTAGGAGAAGCGAGCGAGCTGACCGACGGCTTTTAAATGCGCCCGTTGCGCTCATCGCGCCATCTCGCTGGTAATGAAGAAACGCTTACAAGCGCCTGCCGTCTCTGAGTCCTGCCAGCGGTAAAGGGTGTGTATATAACACTCGCCGTTAGCAACCTGAAGGATCTGCGCTTTTTGGCGTAGTGGTTATCGTCACGCGCTACGGGGCGAGAGGTCGCTGGTTCGATTCCGCGCTTCGGAAGCATTTTTCTAAATTATTTTTCTTTGGGACTTTTATATATATATATATATATATATATATATATATATATATATATATATATACATACTTATACATATACGGTGCATGACGGCGAAGAAGGTGACGGCAAAAACGAGCCGAGACTGTCTATATAATTGCTATCGCAATAATAACTTTAAAACAAAGACGTGCGCGACCTGTATCTACAACAGGAAAGCAAGAAATGTTATCGTTTACAATGGCAAAAGGCGACAACAGTTCAACTATGCCGTGCATGCAATTGTCCTTTTACCCGCACGGTTCGCAGAACATCGTCTCGTCTTTTATTATATAGCATGGTGAGTGAAGTGTCCACTGTCGAATCAACACACTCCCGCGTGTCTTTCCTTCCAACATGGATGGGAATGGCTGAGCAGGGGCAGATAGCCAGACCACTAAAAGACCAGAACAGAGGGAAGCTTTGCATTGGCCAGGTGGAATCGCGAACAGACGATTTCTCGCCTGTATGTGAACACCTTAAAAAGTAAATTACAAACAAAACAAAAGCCGCGTGAACCCCACGTTTTTCTTTCTTCCGTTTCCCCCTTAGGCTTCGCATTCGACAACCGCTCGCGCCATGTCAGAACGTCGGCGTATGCTGGCCGGCGCGTCCGATTTCTCTGATGCAAGCGGTTGTTTTCCGGAAGTTGGCTGATCTAAAGGACTAGGTTGAAACTCCATATTGTTTCGAACAGTCAGTGTTGCCCGGTAACATGAATAACGGTCTCAAACTGTACTCAAAAGTGAAACTTGAGGCTAAATAGTGTTCATATAGGCCCCAATTTTGAAAATAGGGATTTATAGACATTTCATAGAAAATACTATAGTGCATTTTATAGTGCCCATTTATAGAAAATAGGCACTTATAGACATTTAGGCACAAACGCCAAAAATAGGCATTTATAGCCACTATAAAAACACTATAAAAACCTTTCTTAATCTCTAATTCATGCTCATATACCAAAGAGGTGCGATAGGAGCGCAAGGAACAAAATAGGCATTTGCCTAAAATCCGGTCTCTAGTCATTAGGCACTATGCCAACTGCGTAGGCGCGCCCTCACGCCACACCCGCAACCAATCAGAGCCGTTTCGCTTCCAATAGAGATAAAGAGAAAGACAGAAAGAAACAAAGATAGAAAGATAGAAAGAAGGAAACAAAGACAGAAAGAAAAGTGGTAATTCAGGCACACACGCGCCAAGCTTTGCTTGCTTCCATTTTTCCGATAGGGGAAGGGTTCCTGACTTTTTGTTGTGCAAATTATAAGGTTGGCTTTGAAAGCTAACTTTAAAGACGCGACTCTGGGAAACACGCACCGCCGAAAATTCTGACGACAACAAAAATTGTGTCTTCGTGAAGTAACTGAGCTTATTACGTGAAAATGACGGGACAAGGGAGAGGAGGAGTTTTTGTCAAGCGATACTAATTAGTTTATTACTACATTTTAAAACTTAAGTTCTTATATAGACTTTAGAATTGCGTGGAAACACATCACGCCATTTTCTCAATTTAAGTAAGGGTAGTTAACTTGGTCACCATCAAAGGTCGTTCATATATTGAGAGAACGCGTAAAGAGCGCTATACAGACAAATTTTGAAACGTGTAGTTTGATTCGGAAACATCCTTGTTTTTGGCTTCGTTATAAATTTGTTCCACAACGCTTGCAAAATTTCCAGAACTTTACGAGAGGATTAAAGGTGGAAGCGATTCCAGGTTATAAAAAAGGAAGGCCATCTATGGGTGAGTCTGTACAGAAAGTTTAAAGTGTGTAAGTTACGCAAGCTACTTTGATAATGGTTATTAAATTCTTCTTTTCTCCCAAATTTGATGCAGTGATTTCATCGCATCTATAAAGCATCGCATTAACCAGTCCTGGTTAATGTTAGCCTGATACCTTTTTTTTTTTAACTTTTGAACGCAATACAAGAGAGAGTGCTGACAAACGCCATTTTTTTTTCGTTTTGTTTCCTCACGCTTCAATCCCATCTCCTTCGCACAAAGAAGGAATGGCATTTAGGGCCTAGCACTGCGTCCCAAACGAGGTAACGCTAAGAAAAGCAGCAAAATGGTTCAGACGCGCTTATCGGAAAAAAAAATAAACATAAGAACGAGCCACGTCCGGGCTAATTTACCTAAATCCGCTAATGACGGCAAGCCCTGCGCGGGTCCTTGTCTCTTCGCAGCCAACGGCGACCTGACAGGAAGCACAACCAGTAAGCGTTTGGCAGAAAACAAAGAATAAATAAAAAAAGAAAACGATCAGGAAAAGCATGGGCACCGGGGCGAGAACAAGCCAGGGATGACCGTTGCGCTGTCATGGCAGCTCACCCATGCTTGAACCCCCTCTTCGATGCCTCGCACTTTTTTGCCCTCGTCGTCATATTTATGAAATTCTGTGCAGTAGGCATATGTTGAAATGAGAGAAAGGTATACGTCTTTTTTTTTTATTTACCGTAAGGGCGCATCGGATGTGAAGCCAGGGAATAGAAGAGGTGGGGGGGGGGGGGAGCATTTTAGTGCAACGGACACGAAAACTTTCCCATACATAGAATGTTTTGTTATGTGCTCCAAAAAAGCATTGTTGGGATACACTATCATTAACAATTACGGGTGATATTCTGTATTTACAGAGGTATGCACATTTGCATAGACACAAAATTGAACGTGCATTACCATTCGGTAATTCAGCTTTCAGAGCGAATGCACATTTGGGAAAGCCAGGTCTTGAATATTCAATTTTAGCCCGCATTCTGTCCAGGAGCGTAGCCGGAAATCTTTTCCGGCGGAGGGGTTCAAATAGCCTTTGTGTATGTTCGTGCGTATGTGTACACCTTCAAAATTGAATCATTTTTCTCTGGGGGGGAGGGGGGGGGGCATGTGGATACATTCTTAAGTGAGATTAACTAAGTGAGATTAAAGAAACACAAGGATGGCGCCGTGTGTTTCAGTGTACCCCAGTTGTTCTGATGAAGTGGGTGCCTGTATACAATCCAATACTGCACGTAACTTGAGTGCGGCCTCACATACGACCTCATCGCGAAGGGATCGCGACCGGTGTTGAGCGAGGCACTCACGCCTGACCCCTTGCAGGTTCGAGAGGACCGCGCAGAAAGCTGCATACACCAAGGGGCCACGAAAAGCTTGTGCTCTGCGGTGCCTGTAGGCGTGCAAAGACCTTGTTTCTTTTGATGTCTCGCTTAGAGCTTCCTCGGGAGCGGACTAGTCGAGCGCTGATGCGATTGGCGCTGCGGTTAATTTATCCGCCGGTTAAATAAGGCGGTAAATTAGCTACGCAAGCTCATTTGCCTATACGATGGTTACAGCCCGTTTCGCCCTGCTTGTCTTTGAGTAGCAGGCGAGGGGGCGTGCGGACATGGTCAAAAGAGCGGAACCGTCGGAGCGTAATCATCGGACGGCTGTTGAGTCTTTCTTTCATACCCCAGCCGTAGCTACTAGCCGTAGGCGAAACATTGACAGGAACAGGAACAGCGCAAATGAACAGGAACTAAGGAAGGGACATACTGCGTTCTCTGTTCCTGCTGTTTTATGCATGTCTTGCTCCTTCGCGCTGTTCCTGCTCGAGACGAGAACTAACCAGCGGAAATGCGCATCCGTTAACTGGTAAACGTACTAACGATATATCTAGTTAAGGCCGTGGCTTGCTTCACCTGACGTTTACATTAGCGCTTCACAAATATACGGCTTTCTGATCCGCGTGGTGCTCTAACATGAATCATTTTACGCAAGCAAAATCATCTTCGAATTTAACGAATTTGGGACAAACTATATTGGTATGGGTGATAGAAATTATTTCACAAAAAGTTAGTTTGTGTACTTCTTCCTAATTAGTTTTTTCGCACGACGTGTTAAAACAAGACGAACCTTACTGTTTAAGTAACCCAGCTCTCGCGTTAATTTAATGGCCCGAAGGCATTACAGTAAGTCGCAGCATTTCGCAGCGTATCGCACGCGCAGCTGTTAACGTTTTTAAAGGCTTTTCGCTTTTTTCCCCACCCTCCTCTCACCTTTTCCTTTTCAATTCCCTCTACGCAGTTAAAACTAGAGTGAGGACATACGCTTTGAGAGTTATCGTGCTTTGCTTCCGTAGTCTATGAAAGTTCTTACGTATTCAGATGACGCGTCTTTTCGACTGAAAAGAGGGCGTATATAGTAATAACCTTAATGTATAATAATAAGTGGACTCATGTTTACACTGTACGAGCGATAAATGCCACGTAATTGTATTTAAAGTATAGAGCACGCGTCGGTAGATACATAGCCTGTCAGCAAGGTGCCAATGTTACCGGTAATACCTTCGTATCAGCGCACAAGGAGAATGCTCCTGGCTATTGTCAGTGAGCTGTGTTACTACTTATCCCGTTCTCGGCAGCTGGCATTTGTAAAGGAACGAATCGATGTCTCACCAGAAAGGAGCTTCCGCTACCGCAGGTGTCTTTTCAGTTCTTTTCGTTGAGGTTGTGAGACGCGAGCCTTTTTTGGCCCACCCCGTCTTCGCGAACCGATGGCTCCATCCAACACCCAGCAAAACATTGCGATTTGGGCCGCTACTCGGTGTATAGCGTTATCGGTACAAAAGATAACAGTTGCGGTGATAGTCAGGTAAACGTTTTGTTAGTCGATATTACACAAAGCTTTTGCCCAACGCTGAAATATCAGCGAGTGTATTTGCTTTTCGTTGAGACAAATAATACCGACACGATACCTGAAATGCGACAACGTCGGAGAAATACAGGCCAATTTCTTCTTGAGCTTTAAGCGCGATTGTTCGTGACAGGCTGTTCTCGAAAGTAAGCTGGATTTAATGAGAAAAGAGTTGATCTTTGCTATACGTGCAACATGTCTCACTCGTATCGCGAAGAGTGTGCCGTACCTTTCCCTGCGTCCGTGTCCTATTGGAGCGATTTCCTCGCAATGCGCTCAATTGGAAAAAATCGCGCTATTGCGTTTACACATACGACATTGTTATCGCGATTGGAAGCTTCTCATGTGACAGGAGGACTTCGAAAATCGCAAACCACGAATCGAACGAGAAAAGAAAGTTCTTAAGCTGCAACTGTTGCTAAGATCAGAGTCGAGTCAGTCCCGATGCTTTTCATGTTATTAGCTAA
Source organism: Rhipicephalus sanguineus (assembly GCF_013339695.2). Taxonomy (NCBI): domain Eukaryota; kingdom Metazoa; phylum Arthropoda; class Arachnida; order Ixodida; family Ixodidae; genus Rhipicephalus; species Rhipicephalus sanguineus. Next base: position 30,991,736 of record NC_051180.1, read on the forward strand.
GACGAATAGCCAATCGCAAGAAGTTCTTACAAACAAGACGCTTTGTGAAGTGGACGGTGGAGAAGAAACGTGAATCGCTGTTGCTAAGCGCCCACTTTTTTCTTCACATCGATGAGCACTGCTGGATCATTCGTGCTCGTACAGCTGCTTACCCAACGAGACGAACTCAGCTCTTTCGGTCGGTTTCGTTACCGATAAAACCCGTCTTTTGTCGCTGGCGTAACGCGTGTAAGACGCCAGGAGCATGCATCGCCGAACTGCGTCGCCAAAGCCTGCGGAGCTCCCTATGATGCTTTCAGGGGAATGCGGCTGATATCACGTAACCTAAACCGCACTCGGCTTCAGCCTTGCATCGACATTCGCTAGAAGGTTGCGCCATCGCCTCGTTTTCGCTGCCGCCGCCGTATCGCGAGGCCGTTGCAGTGACGCACATCACTGTGCAGTGCAGCTTTCGAGTCGTCTCCATCTAATGGAGTTCACTATACCATGCGCTCCGGTTGGGGACCGCGCGAGTGAGAGTTATTTTGGGAAATGCCTTACGCACCGCCTTATTGATTTACGATTCGTCGAGCCGGTCGCTAAAACCGTGCTGCAAAGAATGCGCACTCCGCAGGGTCCTCCCTCGTGGGAGCGAATGCGGAACAGTGTTCAAGCGGAAGTAATAGTGAGTTATGGAGCGCAGACTGACGGGAAAAGAAAAGAAGCGAAGCAATGGCGTGCTTTTCTTCTTATTACGCTCGGTTTCAACTCTCCTGCATGCATTTGCTTTTGTTTGCTGTTGTTTAGTTGCTAAGGGGAGGGGGCGACAATTTTTACTGCCGAAAGAGTACATTTAGTTTTGTGATGACAGCAATGTTTTCGTCAGTGTTGTCGTGCAGTTGTCACACATACGTGTTTACTCCTGAATTTTATAGTAAAGGGTGTATACGATGCAAAAGATTTGTGAAAAAGCGTCAACGAGCGCCAGAAACTCACGAATGTTTCCCGATATGAGCGCGAGAACCCAGCCATAACTTATTCAATGCATGTTTGCCCCTGTACTGAGCGATATAACGCTCGATGCAGTTTATTTTTTTTTAGTTGCTTGCCTGTTTGTTGGCAATAACTCGGCACGTCTCATAGTGTGACTGTAAATTTCGGTGCCATTGTAAAAGGGCAGCTGCGATGCACCTTACGAAGAAAGGAAGGCGTTCTTTTTTTTTTTTTTTTTTTTTTTTTATTGAAATGATGGAACAGGAGAGGTTGGTGCCATTATAGTGGCACCGGCTACTCCTTCTCGCTTAGAATACAGAATATGTAGTAACAAGATTAATAAGGGCACAAAATGCAATACAGTAGAACACAGGAAAATACGCACAGCCGAACATCACATGGCAGTTCATAAACCTCTAAAACGTCTAATAGGTTCATATGTACAAAATACGCACAGCCGAACATCATATGGCAGTTCATATACGTCTAATAGGTTCATATGTACACAAGTGTTGTATGACAAGTTCAAATGGGAAAAGTCATTCTTTTTCTGGAGGAAGCTGTCGGTCTCATATTTAAAGGCGTATCGTACCAAACAATGTGCTTCGCAACATGGACCAAAGTGTTGTTTGTCAGTACCTGTTTCACTACACAGCGTAGTACATCGCATAGCGTATACATGAATTCTCTTTTTCCCCATTCTGCCATTTGCGGTGAGTTTTATCGCAGATGCCATTTGATAACTCCGTCTGAATGGGCCCCTTAGCAATGTGCGTGCTTGGGCTAGTTGGTAATCCATTGATGCTACTACAGCGCAAACTTCAGAGACGAGGGACGAAAGAAAACCACACACACAAGCGCTAACTTCCAACGGAATTTTTATTGTTTGAGACACATATTTATAATGATAACCGCGCGCCTGCGCCACTTGACTTCCGCAACCCGGAAGTCAAGTAGCATAAAAGGCGCAGCCTATTACTACCCCCCCCCCCCCCCCTCCTCTGTGTGTGTGTGTGCGTGACGAAGTTACCTTTATGGCTGTTCTAAAGTTGGACGGCTTAAATTTACTAGCAATTGTCGGAGTTTAACGTCCCAAAACTACGATATGATTATGAGGGACACCGTAGTGGAGGGCTCCGAAAATTTCGACTACCTGCGGTTCTTTAACGTGCACGTAAATCTAAGCACACGGGCCTCAAGCATTTTCTCCTCCATCGCAAATGCGGCCGCCGCGGCCGGGATTTGATCCCGCGACCTTCGGGTCAGCAGTCAAGCACCATAACCACCAGAACACCGTGGCGGGTAGGACGGCTTCGATTTAAAAGCGAAATGAACATATATACACAGCATTGACAAAGGAATGATTCGCCATCTGGGACATAAGAGAGCTCCGGATTTACAGTGAGACATGTCTCATTCATTCATTCATTCATTCATTCATTCATTCATTCATTCATTCATTCATTCATTCATTCATTCATTCATTCAAGCTTGTTTGTTTGTTTTCTGTTTATTCGTGCGCCTATTTTTACGGTTCTCAAAATATTGACCAATAAGTAGTCGATATTTTGGAAACATGTTCCACATTTCCGGTGTTGTTTAGCGTAACTCGCGATGTTACGAACGCAGAGTCATAGCAGCCTGCGCACTGATGTTTCCGATGTATTTCCTTCAAGAAATTTGAATGTGTACGTAATGCCGCATGGCGCTTCGCTAGGCAGGTCACATTGGGAATCCAGCAGAGGTCTCGAATATGATGAACACGCACGCAGAACTTGTGGCTCATGTGTAACATTTTGCCTATTTATGGATGTGACGTGGAGCGTATACAGAGGCCACGTGTGCCGATCCTATACGCATATAAATTTGCTGATATCCGAAATAAAATCGCCTTTAATTATAATTTAAAGCTCTCCGCCCTTCATTAGATTATGTGGTGTTGCATGAGCAACGTGTATTGATATGCATCCTACCAAGTCGTGTTTAAACTAAGGAATGTCGAGGTGGCATAACGGAGTGAATATCACGAATGCGCATTTGTCACAAGCTTTAACGAAGGTATACATGGCTTGCTGGACAAAAAGAAGCGCTTACAAAGAGATAACAAGCAATTTCTGCCATGCCGCTGTGAAAACACGCAGAACGAGCGTTTTGCATTGCGTGTTCGAATTACGCGTTACTCTTGCAGTCGCATTTCACGTCAAAGTAAGATGAACAAAACCACCTTGCTCTGAGGCACAGAAAAGTCGCTGCTCGCTCGCTGCTCAGTTTTCAGTAAGAACCGAAAAAAAAATAACAGAAACATGTGTCAAGCACACATGAGTGTTCATCACGTTATTTCTTGTCTTGAGTTCTCAGAGGCGACAATCGGAGCAACAGACCGGGAATGACAAATTCTGTTTTCAGGCTTGCGTCTGCCTTTAACATTTTCTTTTCAAAGCTGAGCATCAGCTTCTCGCTGACAATGACAGCCATGCCTAGAACGGCTGGACAAACTTGCGTACACACATAACGCTGAACAGCGCACTGATTGAAGTCCAGCTTCGCCGCAAGGCATATGCGTCCAGAAGATGTGCGAAACAGAAAAAAAAAGATGAAAAAGAGCTTAGAGGCTCGCGTCGTGGCTTGATATTTGTGCGTGGTGAAACGAGATTTTTTTCGCGATGCCGGCCAGTGCTTACGCCTTGTATTCTTCCCGCCCCGGGATTTTGTAGCTCGAGGGTTTTGCAATCTCTGAGCAGGGGGGATTCATATGCTGCGGTACTTATATATCCGTTATTCGGTTAGGCGGTTAGGCACTGTTTGCACGCGTGTCCCGTTTCGTTGAATGCCCAGAAATATTATAACGTCACCTCGAGGGCATATGCGCATGCAAAGAGGGCCGGAGCGTGAGCGAGAGAGGAACTGTATATAAGCGAAAGAAATGGTAAAACGCGGGAGCCTACACGTGTCGGGAGATTAAGCCTACACGTTGCATGGGTTTCAATTACTTCGCAAGCTGGGTGTCACTGTAGCGGTATGCGTGCACGGTTGCGGTGAATTTGCTTGTTCTCGAGATTATATGCCACCGGATAGCCAAGGCATACTGCGGAATGACTTTTGAGCATATACATGCTAGTGTTTTGCAAAAAAAAAAAAAAATTGCAGTGGCTTAGCTCGGCTATGCCAGGATATACGTAGCGTTAGCAAAGGTTCAGCTGATTATTCTTAGCTTTCCAGATTGTCTAGGATTATTAGCCTTCTTCTGTTCATTCTTCGTACGCTGAACCGCTAATTGCCAGGCAACTACTTCGGGATCCGATGAGATAAGCTTCTCGGCTCTTCTGCGCCGTCGAGCAGCATTTGCGCTCTCCTCCATGGCGTTACCCACCTGCAAACGCCAGCCAGAGGCGCTATCAAGCGGCCCCAGCGCAGTCTCAGACGGCGACTGCACAGCGAATGCGAATAGCTGCGCGCGCGCCGGCGCCACTGTGTCTATGGCTACGACGTCACTCCTCCCGAACGCGCAGACCAGCAGCGGCGAGTCGCGCGCGGCGGTGTCGGAGAGCGCGTGAGATGCCAGCTCCGGTGTCCAAACTGTGTGACATCACTGATCCTCGCGCATGCGCAGCACGGCTCATGACCCTCCACGTGAAATCGGCTCCGGCTAGGCAAGTGTAGCTAACGCTGCAAAACATTCGATACGAAGCTAGTGTTGTGTACGGAAGTTCACCCACTGCCGTAGGCGTGCGCATGTTTCTCTATTAAGGGAGGTCAAGTTTTACCGCAGCGCTGCCCCCCCCCTCTCCCGCCTTCTCGCATTTCACTGGTCGAGTACAAAAGAAAAGAAAGAACGCAAAGCATGCAAGAATGTAAATGAGGCGATGACGTGCGCCTCACAACGGGGTGCCTCCTCACAACATCAGGGGTCTTCGACTGGCATTAATGTCAAAAACCGGCATGGCCATAATCTTGCGCTTTAAACAATGACGGGACAGGCCCGCCTGATTAAATGTATGGGACAGACTTGGTGCCCCCCTTACATGATCAGGAGGAAGGAGGGCGCCCCATTCCTTATTCTTGGCCTTATTCTTCAACACGTTGTTTTGTGGAACATGTTTATCGCTGATAGCGTGACCTTGTGGCTTGGAAATGCATACACGTTTTGCGCTCTCGATGCACCATTTCGCCCTCCCACACATACGAAAGTTATGTTTGCGTAATCGCTCGATCTTAGCGTCGCCGGAGGTAACAGGAAACGTAAGGTTTACGGAATGAACGTGTCATCTGTCGCATTCGTATGTGGTGTACATACGGACTTTTTCCATTCTCGCTCAGGAAAAGCATACCGATGCGGTAACGCCACGAAAGCGCCATGCCTTCCCCACCGCATAAAGGAAAAGGAGAGTTTCAAATCACGTCAATGTTCAAGATATCGCGTGCTCTTTCAATGTATGCGTTTACACGCTGCCGTTGTTCCACCAACCCTCGATCATCTAACTCTCAGCATCATTATGCTTCGCTCCGGCTGCGTGAAGAAAAAAAGAAAGGTCGCTAAAGGCTTCCGAAAGTTCCGCGTATTTTGAACGAACAAGTTTCCGTGAGCCGCGTTCCATACGCATCCTTTTGCAACGTGTACCACTTGGAAGGAATGAAGAAAGAAAATGCGGAAAATTATTCGAAGCTCGTGCAGTGTTGGGCAGGCCAGCTGGCGGATGACAAGCAAACTTGTCTGATCGCAAAAAAAAAAAAAGAAAAGCAAGCAAGATGCGCGCAACGGTCGGCGTTGCGTTCGTGCTTGTACACGTTGTTCTGCATCGCTTATGCTCCTCGGGGAGCATAGAGGCGAAGGATGCCCATATCCGAAAAGCTGGGCTTTCACAGCGAGGCGAGCGGATGGCGGTCGATAGGTTTTTTTTTCTTTTTCTTTTTTTGCTTCAGGCCGCGGAGGAACCGACCTCTCATATTTCCATCTCCACGCGACACGGGAACAGGTGGGCCCGGTCCTATAGGAATCCCAGCTTCACGGTTTGGGCCGTGGCGGTCTCCTGTGGTTTCGTTGTTGCTTCAGCTGTTGGCGTTATATGAAAATGTCGCCGCGTCGTCCTTGCTCGAAAAACGTTCATTGGACCTGGCAGGCACGCAGTGTTTTGGGATAATGGGATGCAAGCTCCAAAGAGGCCCTGAGAATGAGGGGAGACGTGAACCCCTTCGTTAATAATAATTACAACCGTGATAAAAACGAGCGAGGTCTAAAGCATACTTAGTGATCAGCGCGAAACAACGGTATATAGACAGACATGGGAACAAGAACGTATTTTCTTTCCAACTCGCCCAGCTTTCTACCTTACAGCTAGGGGCCGAATTTTCAAAACTTCTCTTTCGTAAGTGTGTGTTCCCATTGGTGAGGTGGTTTCACTAATGATATGTCCCGCATCGTGATTGGCTGACATAATCTTTTGCGAAAATTTTTAGCGTAAGACGTTCTTGTGAATACGGGCTGTTACGCCAGAATCATTCGTAAAAGAAGTACTTAGCCAATCGTGACGCTGGGAATATCATTAGCGATGCCGTCTAGCCAACAACAAAGAGAACTTGCGAACTAAGAGCTTCGTGAATTCGGCCCCAAAAGTCTAAATAAAGCAATATACAGGACACTATACGTCGCCCTGGTATGCAGAATAGGTCCTGTTGCGTCTGTCTCTCTCTCCTCTCTCCGTGTGCAGTCGTTATTACTTGACTAGTGTTGGAGTTGTTAAGAAATGAACGTGCTATTTCGATTAGAGTTAATGTAAATAAATAATTAACTTTTAATTATGCACTGTTCATCAATGTAGTTAGATGTTCAGCCGTTATAGGGGGGAAGTGTGAACTGGGTGGTGTTATCAAGTAGGAAAACTTACAGCTACGAAGGTCTTCGAGTCATAGACATAAGAAGCTTGACTGGATTTTTAGAGGAAGATAGCTGCCAAGGTGGTTCATCGTTGCATTTGTGGTTGATCTTGACTGATCTATATTTCTCACATGTAACATTTCATTTTTATGCGTTGTGCATTAGGCCTGCAGTGGTTCTCTCAGAACCTACTCTCGTGTACAATACCTTTTTACATAATAATCTGTTTAATATGGTTTCAAGCCTTACACTAAGTAACAGTTTCATACATTTCTTGAAAAACATATATACAAAAACATTCTATATGAGTGATTTCTTTTTCCTTGTTCTAAGAAATGTTGCATATAGGTGAATCAGAAGCTTCATAACTGTTTCTACACTAGTGAACAGTATAGTAAATTAAGTAGCGGGATCACTATAAAAAAGAATAGTTCACCACGTGCTCGTGATCACCAACAACGCTCGTCCTCTACAATAATGGGACGTCGTCTTGAATACATGACGTGCTTCAACGAAATTCTTCTGTCCACTCGCTTGCGTCACCTCAATGTTGATTGAATAACGTTGCAAGAATATTACTGAACAGAAGAGAAATTATTTAATATCAGTTCAGGGTAATTTCGTCCACGTGGGGTTTCCAATGTGCAAGCAAAGCAAGACACTCAGCCGTTCTTGCATTCATGAAGCCTTTATGCGAACGCAGCCGCCGCGACCGAACATCGAGCACGTGGGTTCGCAATCACCAGCAAAAACATCACATATCCATTCATCCGCGGCAGCGGATAAAAAAGTTACGAAGAAGCACATCACTTGCAGGCTGGAGGATCTATTGTGCGTGGTAGAAAAAATACCAATGAATGACGAAAAAAAAAGAAGAACATTTCTGATGTACTATGATGTACTATATTAAGGCCACGCAAGACTTCAGCGGCAATAAAAGAAAATTGAAATAAAAATAAGCTCCTGCATCTGCCCATGTTTCCAAGTCACAAACCATATAAATGTATATATAATGAGGGAAATTCTAGACGCCTAAAACACTGCAAGAAGAACAAAGAAGAACAGCCCTGTGCCTCTTCGTTCTTCTTGCGGTGTTTTAGGCGTCTAGAATTTTCCTCATTATGATGAACCAACTAGCCCAGCAACAAATACTTCTAAGTTACATGCATATATGCTCTTGTTTTTTTTTTTTTTTAATCAGGGAGCCGGCAGCTTCAACAGCAATGTGAGGCGTAAGCGTTACCAAACTCGGACCATCTGGCAGCAAAGGATAGAAACCGCTTCGAAATTCCGAAGGTGCCCCAAATCCGGCACTATAGCGTAACGTTCGCGGGCTTACGCAACTCTCCTGGAACCGAGCGCCTTGTCGTAAATAGACAGAAGCGTCTTTAGCAGCAGGGCATCGATCACCGCGAATTTTAAATTCCTCCTCGCTGCCATTTGCAGGTGCTGCTTAGAAGCACACCCATTTGAAAGTTCTTGCGAGTTTCATTTTTGCTTTTTCTTCGGCCAGTCTCGAAGTTTCGCCACGGTATTTCACAATATCTTCTGAGACGCCATATTTACAGACATTTGAGCGGCGAACAAAGAGTGCCTTGGCGTCTGCGGGTTTACTAATCGAGTGGTGCTCAGAGCGGTTCGTGGGCGATGACCAGTCGACCATTATGAAAGGACGTTGCCCGGTTTTGTAGTGCGCGAGTTTTGTTGCGTCACAGTTCACTAAATGTAGACGGCAATCAAGGAAAAAAACGAAAAAAAAATGAGTGCAGACCCAACAAAGGAGTTGGAAAACACGTAGGCTGAACTTTCAGTCGAGTGGTGTCAATTAAATCCTCTAACAAATAAGGGTAATAAGCGAAATTGTCTTTACTTTCTTTATATTGAACTTGAAACCTCGCTCAATCATTGTTTGGTCTACGAGGAGGATTCAGAGCAGGCACCTAGAGTAATATGATCATTTTATGTACTACAGCTCTCTAAAGTGCGTCAAAAATAAGAAAAAGAAAGCAAAAAACCCCAACAAGTGCACCCAATAGCAATAGTTTACGGGACGTTGGCTCCATAACAAATGCGAACTTCTCTATTAGCGCATAATGCTTCTAACTAGCTGGTCACTGTATAGTTTGCAATATCAACTACAGGCTGGAACATATATTTGGAGGACATGTTCCCAGAGAAAAAGAGAAAGCTTTCTCGAGCATATTGCGTTCCGCAAACTTTTGCGGTTGTGTGTAAATACGCCAAATCAGGTGGATGCGCAGTGCGAAATATCGCAGGTGTCGCGAGAACCCCCGAAAACGTATGTTGTTTAAAAAGAAAAAAAAAAAAGAAAACAAACGAACAAACAAACAAACAAAACAGTAGTGAAATCAGGTGCATACACAGAGCGATACGACACACGTATTAACGCGGTAGCGTTAGAGAGCTCGTGTCGCAGAAATTCCGCTGTCGGCGTCGGCACCGTTGGTTGTGAGCGGAAAATCATCCGTGAGCGAAAAATCGAGAAAGTAGCAAATAAAATAAACGATAAAATCTTCGGTCCCAATGAGGATCGAACCCAGGCCGTTCGCGTGGCAAGCAGGTGTCTTACACAAAGCCACGATGTTGCTTGCAGCTGCTTCGGACAAAAACACTACATAAATGCCATGTAGTAGAAGGAGTTTCCTTAACGCATTTTGTTCGGCAGGTGTCACGACGAAAACGAGCCCATACGGTAGGCGCATTCGCGAGGCCATCAAACTACGTCGAAAAACGCCGGGATAGTGCAGCCATCGCCGCTAAATACACACACAAACTTTCAAACAGCTCTAAAAATGGACAACTATGTCCATCTAGAGGAAAACATATCAAGCCAACGCAGCAAACGCTAGATAATGTGCTGCCATCTGTGAGGTATTGTGAGAAATATGTCTCGACTTTTCATGGCATCCGAGAGGGCCGGCGCGCGGCGTATATCTTGGAGGCCATGCGCCTCTTGCTTTAGATCGAAAGCCTGTAAAATTCGCGCGCGTGCGTGCGTGTGTGAGTGTAACAATACACATTAATAAGTATGCACTTAGTGGTTGAAGTGCGCACTAGGGGCCGGATTTCGCTATCGCGTTCAACTCTTAAAGGCGAAGCTTAAGGGTCCCCCAATTTTTGCTATATATTTAAGGATTCCCCACTTGCGCTTCACTGGCACAAACGTCTCCCAGTCATCGTGCATTGTTTAAGCCCTGAGAAATGAGCATAGGGGGATTCAAGACGTGAAATTTAATAAATCCCAGCTTCTCAGTGTCATCTAGGCCTCGCCTCAAAGTGCCAACGAGGCGCAGCTTAAGCGAAGTGTGCGTGTGTGAGGGGTAAGAGGGGGCGAAGTGTTTTTACGACTTTGTTTTTCCTTTTCCTTAACTGTATGCGTTCCCGACAAAGAACGAGACAGACCGGCCCACGCAGTGAGAAAGGCGTTTAATCTTGAGATACAGGTATACGGTGCCGGGAGAAGAGGTAACCACGGCTGCCCGGAAATAGTCTGGCGCCGCACAATGTTACGAAAGCTATGGAAGAGGGAACAGACTAAAAGAATAAAGCTACGTCAGAGGAGAAAAGAAGCCGCGGGTCAAGAAAAAGGAAAAACGGACTAAAAAATGGCAGGAAGATTTGCGCTGAACGGCGCGGGCAGGAAATTGCTTCCCCTCCTCCCCACGCCACTTCCCTCTCAAGCATAAGACGACTCTTTCATTCACAATCGCGCACGCGCGCACGGTCAACAAAAGCAGTACGAGTGTCGTCCATGTTTGTTTCGAGCAAGCGAAAGC
>NC_051180.1:31007376-31032775 GCF_013339695.2 Rhipicephalus sanguineus
TCTCCACTTTCCCTCTCCACTTTCCCTCTCCCCTCCCCCTCCCCCTTTCCACTCTTCCTCTGAAACGCGGGCTAGACATGCCGAAATTCTCTCCTGCGCAACGCCGCGATGAGCTCGAGCGCATGCGCGTCCCCTCCCCTTCTCTCTCCTCTCCTACGCTGCCCCCCTCTCGCCCGTCTGTCGACCGCGTTCCCCGCTCGCCCTATGAGAATTAACGGCCAGGCTAGATGGAAGATACGACGCGCGTAGCGTCCCTCTTCGCGTTCCACGACGCGAGGTCGGTAGCATGCCCAACGAGCGCCAACGGAACGCGATCGTGCAAGTGCTCCGGCTTCGCATCGCCTCATGGTCCCCTTTAGCGGGAGATGGTGTAATTTTATCTTCAGGCAACTAGAACTTGAACTAGACTGACATTCCAAATGATAATGAATGTTTATGAATATGAGCTTCAACGAGTAGGCACACAAGGAAATCAGCAATGATGAACGTCTGAAAAGTTCATGCTGCAATAATTTCACTAACATGAACTTTACGTCAATCACTGTCTGGCCGAAGCAGAAAGAGGACGAGAAAGAAGAACGTAAGCTTTGTAGTCAAGTCAATAAGATTCGAGTGCGGCATCTTTTTGAGTGGTCCTCGGCATCCACCGCGGACGCGGTTCCGAGACCTTGTCTCGAAGCGGCTTCCTCGTGTTGCGAGGTTGCCACGCTTAGCCAAATGTTGTGGGAGTGTCAGGGCTTAATAGACAATTCGAACAGCGCCGATTAATCCGTCTCTTCCACCGCCAGCCTCCGCTCACGCTGAAAGACTGCACTGCTCAGCTCGAACCTGACAGCACAACTCTGGGCCGTCCAGCGTGCCGAGGAAGCAAATTCGGGCATTTCACGTGTCAAAACCACGATGTGGTTATGAGGTCCGCTGTAGTGCGGTACTCCAGATAAATTGTGACCACCTGGAGTTCTTTAAAGCGTACCTAAATCTAGGTAGACTTGGTGCGCGTTACACTTCACCAGCCTCGAAAAGCGGCCGCCATGGCCGGTATTCGAACCGGCTTTCTAGAGCTTAGCGGTACGAGGTTTTACCTGCTAGACTACTACTGGGCGTGATTCCGAGTATTGAAAACTACGTAACAGTGCCTTCCTTCTCACGTAATCACATCATCTCAACGTGTCAACAGGCCTCGGCCCGAACTTTCAAAACTCTCTTTCGTAAGTGCGTTTTTCCATTGGTCAGCCGCCTCCGCCAACGACGTGTCCAGCCTCGCGATTGGCTCTCGCGACTGGCACACTTCTCTTACAGAATTTTTTAATATAAGACGTTTTTCGTGAATGCGGGCCCCCTTTATTAGGAAATGTACTATTGTGCACCGTCCTTCCACCGACTGTGTTTACATAGCAGCTGGGAAGCACGGCCAGGTTGCTGGAAATAGAAGTTTCGTAAGGGTTTCCAGGAAGAAGTTGCATAACGTTGTCCACAAACAGGTTCTGCTAACGTACCCCGTGAAGCAAACATGGTTGTTAGGACACGCGTGGAGACCACGATAATTAGAGATGGTTCGGCGCGTTACCGCAACCATGACGCGTTTGTTTACTTACTAGCCTGACCACCCCGTTGCCCAACGAGACAGCGGCCTGAATGAACACTTCCGTTACGCAACAAAGCGTCTTTCGACGGCGTTTGTTTTCTTTATATCACGTATTGTACACGAGCGACCACTCCGGAAGGGCGTTGGTTCCGGATTCGACTCCCAGACCAGACCAACTTTTCCAACTGGAAGCCTTCCTTTCTGAGAAATCCGCATGGATTTCCATGTGGCTTCGTGCGACAAATAATTAGTTCTCAATTATCTCTTGCATAACACTTCCGCCACCTTGCGGAATTCTTAAAGACTCATTTGCAAAGTACACAAAGACGATATGTGCCTTAGCCGATAATACCTTAGCCGATAAGCTACGACGCCGTAATAACACCTCCGCCACTAAGCTGTACCACCGCGGGTATGGACGGGGAAAACAAAAACAGGTCGTAAGTGATGCGTGCGGGTATTGAGCCTGTAGCAAAGTTTGGAGGGGGATGATAGTGAAGGGATGTACTGTGTGTGAGTGTGGAGAAGAGGATGAGGAAATGCAGGGCAGGACGAGGAGCGACGGGTGGACTGCTGCGGTCGCTGGCAAAAGTTGGGGAACACGAAGGTGGCCTCCCGAATCGATGACGCCTGTGCCATCTGGCGCATCGCCACAGGCAACGGCAGATAGCAGCGGCTGACGTTTCCCAGGAGCCACAAGCCACAGTCCAGATGCACACGCGTAAGGGAAAAACGGGAGCGCAGCGAACCGAGTGATATCTGACAGGAAACGCGGACTAAGCAGGAAACAAACATGTGAAAACATGAGAAAGAAAAGAATGGGGCTTTGCCAATGTTGCCATCAACAATCTTGTTCTTGTCACTATCGTGTTCTGTAACCACCCGCTGTGAAACGGCCCGATGTGGTTGGATACACTAAACCTCTCGCTTGCTCTTATTCTAGAGCATGTGGGAAGAAAAAAAAGGAAGGAATGTAAAGTGGGACTTACATATCGTTCTTTTTCCACATGTTCCGTCATAATAATCCGGCCTGATGGACGCAAGAAATGCCTGTCCATCTTAAGCGTTCACTGCAACCGCGGTAGTAGTCGGCATCCACAGCCAAGCTCTTTATTTATTCGTTGGTTTTAGGTGTCGAACTCAATATAGGAGTAAGGAACGCCGTATTGAGGGCCTTCAAATTAATTTCGACCATCTGGGGTTCTTTAACGCGCACCTAAATTCAAGTGCACGGGCCTCTGTAGCGTTTCACCTTTATCGAAATGCGTGCCCCGCGAAACTGCGTATTCTAACCCTGTAATGGGAAAGCGGTCAATGCCTTGTCGATCCGGTATTGTTCAATGTTATAGGGAAGGTACACATTTCGAGCTGACCAGCGAAAATGACACCCAGATAAAAACCCAGAGGAAGATTGAGAATTATCAGACAAACGTGATCACCGGAAACAAGATAAGTAAGCTTAACAAGGAGAGCAAGAAGGAAAAAGAAATGAATGAAGTGTGGAGAGGAAACTCAGAGCGCTGACACTATCCGTAAGGTTACGTAAGAGTCGTGGAAACTCATTGCTATTCTGCGGGCACATGGAGGACCCCTTGCACAAACAATGGCGTACTCCTTGCGGTGTTTACCGTGGCTTCGCAATTCCTCACGTAAATAAAACTCTCAGCAGGCGTAAGCGAGTTAGCTGTTCTCGTTCCCTGTCCACCGCTATGCCCAAACAACCTCTGGTCTTTGAAGACTGAGCTGTCATGTCACACGTACGGAACTGACAGCCTATAATACAATCAACCGAAAACGACGACCATACAGAGCAGCAGCGCCCACGACCCGTTCCTTCTTCCAATGAGTCATTGTTGGCGTTGAACGCATCAGTCGATATGTATGACAATGGGGCCCGAAAGGCAGAAACCCTTTGCTATAACAGTGGTCTTGTTTAATATTGCTCGTAGAGAACACGCATATGATGTGAGCCTTGCGTCGACGTAACCTAATTATTTGTCTGTTACAGAAACATACTTGAGCCGCTTGCGCACGTGCATTGGCGAATCCCCGTGCACTACAGCATGACCAGACAGATTAAGTACCTGTCAGGAACGTACCTTGTACGTACCAGAAAACTGGGCATTTGCCTGAACGGTATCTCACTGGTACTTGCTCGGATTGTGTAATAGTGGACACGGTTAATAGTGACATAGATGAGGGTAGTCAAGGATGTGCTGCCGCTCACACCGGAATTCCTTACTTTCTGAAGCACCCCTTAACACCTCATTAAGCCTTCGGATGAATAAAGAAGAAAACGTAATAATAAAGTACTCGAATGTTTCACGCTGTTGCATTTTAATGTTAATTGTCGATCTTGGAGTCGCTGATTAGAGGAAATATTTTAAAACGTACACCGTCAAATAGAAGCTCTGTAGAACTCGGGCTTATGACAAGCTGTCATGCAGTAATAACAACAGCAGACGCAGCGGCTCAGGCGGCTAAAGGAAGTAGGTCAGGTGCTAGTAAGTTTAAGATATTTGTGCGTGTTAACAGTGAAACGGGTGGCCTCAACTTCTTAAACTGTGCGTCGGGATCTCCGACCCTAACGTAGCCTACCTTTCCATATATCTACAGTTATTAAATCTACAGCGGCGTTCCTGTTCTCTGTGCTAGTTGGTTCAGTTTCGTTAGTGGGTACACTGGCGGACAAAACACCGGCGAGAATGCTGCAAAGTTAACTATCACTGCATTCAACGTTAACGATCTAACGCACGCTACCGTCACAAAGGACAATGCGGTGTGACATGTGTGTTAGCCCTGCAGCAAGGGAGCGTGTTGAAATTTTTATGTCGCTTCCAACAATTTCGGAGACTCGCCACTTTTTCCTCGTCTCGGCGCTTTGAGAGAACAGACATCTGCGGCATATGTGTGCTTTTTGGTGAAACATTCGTGCTTAAACACGATGTCGTTGCATGTAGACACCAAACAGAATTGAATTTGTGGCCTCTGAGCACTTTCGCAATCGCGCAGGGAAATAATGATGTTGAGCTCACCCGAAAAAAGTGCCGGCACCATTACCGAAGCTTTGCCTGTGCAGGTCGGAAACGGTAAGTGCCTAAGCATTTTAGAAACCATACGTGTATGCCATCTAAGTTTTACCAGGCATCGAATAGCATTTGAAGTAATAGTTTTGCCATGCACCCACGTGTCCTTACATGGCGACCGGTCGTCCTCTTTGGGGTTTTTCCTGGTGCTGCCGTAGGAAAAATCAATAAAACAAAAGCATCTTGCTGTTGTATATTTTTGGTCAAAAACAGCAAGTTTTAATGACTAAACGACCATTTTCGTGCATGAGGTGGTCGTTTGCTGCAATCGCAAGCGACTCGTTATCGCTGTCGCAATCCCTCGTCCCTTTACGTAATCAATTCCTGTTTGCACGTGTAAGTGACCCTTCATGTGAAAGCCTGCGGATTTCGCGAGCTCGACTGCGTATATATATATAAAAAAAGGTTTCTTAGTATAGTGTTTTCGGGTGTATTCAAGAAGAGACGTTCTTGTTACAGGGTTACACGCGTATATAGGCTTTAGGCTTATGATGTCCTTGGGTGAGGCACGTGGGGCTGGCGCTCACTGCTGATCGTTGTGCCATGATGCCCTTATCCTTCGCAATATTTCGAACTGTGGTATTTCAAGCTTTCAACGCATCGTTAGCGAAAACAAGCAGAAAGGTCGGGCATGCAGTCAGCTTTTAGGGGCTTCGAGAACGTTTCGCGGTGGTCTATTCTGCAGTACTTCAGGGCTGTTTGGTAGTATGCCCATTACTCGCAGAATAGCGGCAGATGTGTTTCGGTTCCACTCGCAAGAACATACCCAGCTGCTGCGTTCCGCTGCGTGGTACACTATTGCACAGTGGCTTCGTGGAACTTAATAAAGACCACGGACGGTCGCCTACATTCACTGCCTCTTTAAAGGGGCGCTGAAGTGAAACGATCAATAAATCTAGGTTGATGAATTATTTTCTTGAAAATAATTTCACAGTCAAGGGTGGATTAAGAGAAGAAAAAAGGATGGCCGAATTTTCATTCTTAAATTTCGCTCCGAAATATCTGCACATGAAGGTCAACGTGACGTCACGAATTTCAAAGTGTTTTTTCCCAGTTTGGCCTCATTGGCTCAATAGCATTTCCCGAAAATTAGTACGTTAAGCCTGTGGCTTCCTCAGAAGACGACGTACTTCATTTTTACCGATTACAAAGTCTATAGGCTTCAGCAGATGCAGTCAAAATCTAAAACGTCACAGTAAGTTGGTGCAGGTACTTTAAGGAGGCATTATCATATTCGATTTTTTTGTTGCGTGTTTTCTCGCTTATAAAGCGTCTTCTTGCGATAAGAGTAGCGCTTTTGGTATATTGTGAAAGGGCAGTTTACTAATACGAGTGAAATTGTTTTTCTCTTTAGCGTCCCTTTAAGAACTAATGACCGGGTGGCCTACTTAATGTGTGAATAAACTTTGTTTGACTTATTCACACATTGTGCCTACCCGAACTGTCTGCACAGCGAAAATCATTTAAGGCCTTACTGAACTTTTTGCGTGCCAGTGGCCTATTGAATAGGCTTTAGTACTCCCGCTCTACAGCTTCCTTTTGTTTATATCCTTTTTTTTATCGCGCGCCTGCTCTTCTCTCCGCTGTCCTTTCCATCCTTCTTTCCCTTTCCCCTCCCCTTAGTGTAGGGTAGCAAACCGGATGCTACAATTCTGGTTAACCTCCCTGCCTTTCTCTCGTTTTATTATCTCTCTCTCTCTCTTGTTTGACAGGCTGCAGCTTGTCACACTTACCAAGTGATGTTAATACGTAATTGGAAGGGCCGGTGGCTCTATATTTGATACTTGGAGGTGCAAAGAAAAAAAAATCAATAACTTACTTTCTCTAATGGGAAAATTTTGACCGCAAAACCAAGACATTCACAAGAACGAGAGAGACACGGGACGGCCGCTACTTTCATCTAACCTTATTTGCGACTTCGCCAGCAAAGATATGCAGAAAACACACATGCGCAGAAAATCAAATGCATTATCACAAACACGTTTTCACTTTAGAAATAATTATCAAGATATTCAGTTTCTGCCTTGCAAACTTTCACCGATGTGTCACTGACACACCTACTCCCTCTCCTCCTGATATCATACGCTTCCAGTAACTCCCGTGCCATGTAATGCCGATCTCTGCCCAGAATCTTTATATCATTCAGTTTCGGCTCACATGCTTCGCAACTTGCGCAATGCTCAGCCAAATTAGTACCTCCGCACTGAACAGCCCGTGAATGCTCCCCCGCCCGGTCATTATTACAACGACCCATCTGGCCTATATACGACTTGCCGCAGGTCAACAGGATTTCATAGATAACTCTCATACAACAGTTAACAAACTCTCTACCATGTTTTTTCTGGCAATCGCTTTTCTTCCCATCGCAAGAAACACGCGAGCACAACTGAGCAAGCTTCTTCGGTGCGGCGGACACTACTGGCACCTTATGACGGTTCGCCACCCTTTTCACATGGTGCGCAACCTTATGTACGTACGGCACCACAACAGGCTTGACGGTGTTCTTTTCTGGGGTGCTTACATTTCTGAACATAGACTGGTTGGTTTTTTGCAACAGGACCTCCGTCACAGACAAAGTCCCTGCACATCAGTAGCCAGCCGACAACAACCGGCGCACTTACTTATTAAAGCTCTGCAACATTGAGCGTGGACATGATTTCGCTAATGCGGACCTCAAACAAAGTTTAGCTGCAGCCTTCTTGACCGTTTTTGAATGCGCCGAACGATAGGGCAATAGCTCTTTCTAGGACGACGTCAATTAAGTCGTCACTGGTCCGTAAGGTCGACGGTGTATGTTGAGTATGCATTTCTGTTCCAAAAATCTGCAATAATCTGTATTGAAAAAAAAAATGCGAATAAGGGAAATGAATCACTACTATAAATTTAGAACGTGTCTTAAGAACAAACAAACGAAGAAAATGCGATCAAGAGATCTATAAAATTTGTTAAGGTCGCAATGCGAGCTAAATATACTGAGCGCATATTTAAAATCCCGAGTGCACTGAATTCCAGGACCACAAAGTGCCGCGACAGCGTGGGCGGGAAACAGGGGGCGTGCGCCAGGAAGAAAAACAAAAAAAAAATCAGGAAATGTATAGTACGCGGTATTGTTTTAAGAAAGGTAAGGTAGCATAATCGTTGCATTACAAGGCTAATACCCTTGGTAAGGTTCTTTTTTTATGCAAAAGTGCTGTTAATAGTAAGCGCGTACTGACGCCGCGCACAAGCATGATCGTTAAGATAGTTTCGTCATAGTTAGCCAAAACCACGGTGTAAGAATTATTTTTCTTACACCGTGGCCAAAACTAATCGCTCATACAGGATGTTAAAAAGCGGCGCAATAGGATGAATACAATAGCACAACATGATAGGAGGTACGCAATTTATAAGCTCGAGTTCATGTTGTAAATTATATATATATATATATATATATATATATATATATATATATATATATATATATATATACAATATTAATGAGAACTAACAGACAATAATGCCAAGGAAAGTATAGGGGATGTTTTAGTAATAAATGTAAGGTAACTGTGAAGAAAGAAAAGTGGACGAAATATATATATATATATATATATATATATATATATATATATATATATATATATATATATATATATATATATAATATATATATATATATATAAAATGAAAAGGAAGCATCCGCGACTGTTTTTCTTTCTAATTAAAAACTTCTCTTTAAAATTGCGCACTGAAAAACAAGCGTCCGCTTAGCACCTTGTTCTGCTCATCGTAAAAGTCTCCCTCCATGGACTTAGAAGGCTGCCGGAAAACTCCTTAAGCCCTTGAGTAATAACCCTGCGAATAGACAGTATGCTTTCTCAAAACGATAAACGAACACGACAAGATGAATGAAGTAAATGCTTCAAAACGAACAAACGCCTGTAGTCCCTCTTTACTCGGAGCAATGTAATTCGGGACAAGTCCGTTCGTAGAGCCCTACCTTTCCAGATAGGTGTAAGCGGAAACGCTTCCCGAATGCGTTTCTTTCTTTGTTCACGTCTGCCTTCTAAAAAACTTCCCAGCACAGGCTCGCTTCAAGAGAAAGGAGACGGCATTCCACGTTTAGACTTTGAGAACCGCCAACTAAATGCGACCAGAGGTGAGTATCCTGCAAAGTAGGGACGCAATAGTGAACGGAAGAGCGAGAAAGACCATCTTTAAGGACAGGAAATCGATACTGGCGAGGCTCGAAGACGTTGCACTCTCGCTCTAGAGTAGAGAGAGGGGGGGAGGGGTCCTTGCTGACGTTACGTCGGTCGACGTCGCGTTCCACGTGGCTTAATGCTGCCCTAAATTTCTCCGGCAGCTGCGGACTCCCTGTCTACTCGCTGGATCGGCGGTCGTTCGTTGCTTTCTTTGTGTGCTGCTTATGAAGCCTGACAGGTATGCGCCCGACCTTTCGACGAGGAATTGGAACAGGAAGCGTGAAGGTTTTGAACCGAGAGTTTAAAAAGTGCGGAAATATCGAAAGCTATGCACGTTCAGCTGTCTAAGCGCTTAAATAAGAGCTGCGTGTGAGGGGTAGGAGGTGAGTGCTGGCGTACCTGCTGAACTTATAAAGAGACAAGGTAAGAAGCGAGAACGCACTTTTACGACACGAAGTTTCTTACGATCGTGCCAGGCTGATTTAAAATGAAAAAAAAGAAAGAAAGAGAATGCTTGAAAAGTGCGACACGAATATATTTCTGCGTGGGAAGTAGAAGCATATTGAAATGTACAGTGGCGGTCAAAATTTTGCGGACCACGGGAGCGCGTGGCAGACAGCACCGAGGCGCTTTCTCACGGCTGCTTGCGAAGCTCTAGAGCGCGCACTGCGCACGCGCATCCTTGTTTACCTGCCGGCCTGATCGTTCGCTCGCTTCAAGTGCGCGCGCACCAGAACGCCAGAGAAAGTGCAAGGTGCCGCTACTGCAGTCACCGCGGAAGCCCCGAGCGATTTGCCTAAAAGAAAACTTTTCTACTTGGCGAAAACTTCGTCCTGGTCTGGACAAATTTGTCGTCAGCTTTCAAAAATTTCTTCTTCATTTTTTAACCTATGTGGGTTTTTCTTGTAGGTTTGTGCTACAAACCAGTCGATGCCAAGTTTTTTCTTTCTAGCGCATATCAACGGGCGCATGATAGTTGCACCGAGCACCACAAAAAAAAAAAAAAAAATGCAGCATGCATGAGTTCCGCGAATGGAAGCTGCTTATATGTCTTATCACACATGTCGATTTGAGACAAACTGATGCAAAGCGTATTTTCCACGCTTCGAAGCGTCTGGGAACAAAGCGCAGAGTGCAGCGCGCACCGAGCACTGCCAGTACAACTTACATATTTTCGTCGCGATATCACCGCTCGGTGCTTCCGCGGCGACTGCAGAAGCGGCACCTTCCATTTTCTCTGGCTTTCCGGCGCGCGCGCACTTGAAGCGAGTGAACGAGCAGGCCGGCAGGTAAACAAGGATGCGCGTGCGCAGTGCGCGCTCTAAAGCTTCGCAAGCAGCCGTGAGAAGGCGCCTCGGTGCTGTCTGCCATGCGCTCCCGTGGTCCGCAAAATTTTGACCGCCACTGTACATGTGTCTACTTGAAGTGTTTGGAAAATGAAGCAAATGTTTTACTTAGTACAAGCGGGAAAGGATTTCCCGTCGTGCACGTTACAACGTGGGGAGTAAAAGGTAAGGGGAAAGGAAACTTGGGAAAAGTAAGCTAAGATCGTGCAGGCAAGGAAAGTAGTTTGAGGGGAAGAAAGTACTGATAGGTACGAAGGTTTTGCGGTGGAAAAGTGACACTCGAAGTGCTTGCTCATTTACAATCTGTCGCCCGAGAAACCGCATCGCTACAACGTACTTCGTCAAGCGTATGGGAATCACTGAATCAATGCCTGAATTACTAAAGGGCCCTTAAACCATTCAGAGTTCAAAGACGAGGGAGTGGTTTCTTTCTCGACTTCAGTACCCTTCACACAGGCGGTATCTCCTCCTCGCCACTTATTTCTTCATAAAACGCGTGCACAATGTCCCCACTAAGCGTTCAGCCTATCAGGATTTCGCGCTTGCATTCGGAAACGCACAAGCCGAAGTGAAATCAGGCGATCGCGCACGATAGTCATACGGGACAAGGCAGAACGGGTGGGCGACTGCATAGCAAAGCAGGGTAGGAGACAATTCACCACCGATATTTCTCGTATGTGGACCAATCGAGAATATGTACCTTAATGACATCACGCGAATCACCGTTCTGGCGTCACGAAGTGCGCCGGAAAAGACGAGAAACGCCAAGAGAGAATAACACGCTCGTTTTTGTATTTTCACAGGCTGTTGAGGCGCCCCTTATGCACCCAGATTTTCCAAGAGCAACGTCAAAGATTTTGTTGTTGCAGTTTTGTGAAAACTAAATGATCGCTATACAAGACGGCGAGTTGGGCTAGCTGGGAGGTAGACGTACATGCTTAAAAATTAGTTTGTCGACTGAGCCATTACAACACAGACATTACTCCCCAATGCCCAGATTGCAGAGAACTTTATTGTTCACTCTCGCACATGCTATGGCAATGTCCCGCTTTACCTCAGGGACTTCTCACCAGTGAGTCCGACTGGGAAGAGGCACTCAGGAGCTCCGAGCTCCACCAACAACTCAAGGCAGTCCAGAGGGCCCAAGAACTGGCGGAACGCCATCCCGTTCCCGCCCCGACTCAGGCGTTGCCTACGGTAGCGGCTGCTAGGGTGTCCCCCCTGGATCTCTCGGCGGCTTAAACTCCTCAGGACTGATGAATAAAAGTTCCTGACTGACTGACTGACTGACCGACTGACCGACTGACTGACTGACTGACTGACTGACTGACTGACTGACTGACTGACTGACTGACTGACTGACTGACTGACTGACTGACTGACTGACTGACTGACCTGACTGACCGACTGACCGACTGACTGGCTGACTGACTGACTGACTGACTGACTGACTGACTGACTGACTGACTGACTGACTGACTGACTGACTGACTGATTGACTGACTGACTGACTGACTGACTGACTGACTGACTGACTGACTGACTGACTGACTGACTGACTGACTGACTGACTGACTGACTGACTGAAGCACACAGAACACGCGGAATGCGGAAGTAGATTTATTAGTAGAGTAAGCGCTGTACTGTCTACTTCCACTGTCCGCGTCTTCGGTGCGCTTCACAATAATTTTTAAACTAAATGATCGATCATAACATAAATGTTTCTGAGGGAAAGGTTAGGTATCATATCGTGAATAAAAGAACGAAAGAAGGGGACTGAATTGATGGGCTCGTTTCTTTTTGTTATACATGTGCACAACCTAATGAAGCCAACAGACAGTGAAACCAAGGAAAAAATAGAATAAATTGTCTCCTTTGACTTCAATTCCTTTCCATTTATGACATGATTGCTACACTACAGTTATAAACTACAAATAATGGCCCTAAGCTTTCCTGGGATTCATTGCCTGTTGGCTTCATTATATATACTATGAACGAAGAAACGCGAAGGTAACAGGAATTGAGCTGTTGGTTAAAAAAACGCGATATGAATGAACGAAAGCATGACGGGCTTCTGGTACGACTGTCGTTAATGTTATGAATAAGTGTTTTAAATGGGTGAGCCGTCGTTTCTACACCTTAATGCGTAATTCATCTCAATATTCAGATCTACATTAGCGACCCAGTTCTACTATGCCTACAACGCGTAGCTGACAAGTATTATCGCAATTTTCAAGCTTATGTTTCAAGCTGAGCTTGACTTCCTGGCTTTCTCTGATTTGCTGCCGTGGACGTTGACATATATTTTGGAGAGAGAAAACTGCAGTCGATGAAAGTGTAAGGTTTAAAATGCAGGTAAACTTTACAGCAGTTACAAATGTATGTACTAACTTCTGCGGTAGTAAGGTACGATATGTTTGAATTTACATTCTCCGAGTGTCGATCAATGCTCAGTATAGCGCTGATGGGCGAAATTTATTAGAAAAAAGTTTGAAACTCGCTCGCTGGCATTAACCGTGAAATAGAAAAGTAATAGAAAAAGAAGAGATCTGTGTAGGCGTTCAGAACGTAGGTAATTCCTTCGAATCTTATCTCGCCTTCCATTTCGTTGTAGCGTCGCTGTCGTCAAGAGAGAAGATTGATGAAAAGCAAGGAATCCGAATTCTTGCTAGTCCCTCACATCTTGCGGATTTGCGGAGATTAATTCTGTACTGCGGAGAGCGCGTGTGGATAATATTTCGGTGTTAAAAAAAAGAAAGAAAAAGAAATCCGCCGCACTCTAATCTTCTACACGCACAAACAAGTTTCGCTTGAGTAAGGAGAATTTAAGCACTGCTGTTTGCCCAAGCACACTAACGAGAAAGGTGAAATTTTTGGTTATTTCAAAGCAACTCAGACAGAACTGCTTTTCATCTTAGTTGTCGTGTGTGCAGATTAGGCCTGGCTGCCTGGAAACTTCGCGTTTGGGATGTTCGTTTTTGTGTACCTACATTTTATTCTAGTCATGACGATTTCGCACTTTCGGATATATGCGGACTCCATTCATTAAGCCGTGCACGTGTAGGCATTTCACGCAAGAATATAACTAGTGAAGGTGTAGCAGGCAGCGTTAGTCTCCAATTTTATGTTGATGGCCCTTTCTATTTCAACTTACCTAGGGAGTTCTAATGCTCTTAACTTTTTTTGTAGCCTTGAATGTTCTCTCATTCTATATGACGGACGTTAAACGTATCCTCAGAAAATTATATAGAATTCCACAACCTCTTTAGTTGGTTATGCTTTCCTCCTCCAAAAAAGACATTCATCAATGTGGCTTTCCAGGCAAGAAATGACATATATTCAAAGACAGGAAGCATGATGGCACATTATCATGGATATTATTTTGCTCAGGCATGGTCCAAGCCGTCCACACGTTTTTTTCTTTCCTTCGAGAGGTTTCTGTTCTGTGACTATGTAATTGTAATTTGGAAATATGTTTATATATTTTACGTATAAATTAAAAAATATATTAACAAAACATATTTTCTGTAAAAAGTAAAGAAAAATTTAGTGCAAGAAATAGGAGGCGGAAGGAGCCCTTTCTGTCTCCTACGATTTAAGCTCCTACGGCGCTTAAGGCATCTCAAATCGGAACAAGGGAGTTTAGAGTGCGGAAACACTCAAAACACAAGCTACGCACTCCTCTAAGAGGGTGCTTTCTTGTCACAGTCGCAGCCAGACTCAGCATTATGTAAGAGTGATTTTGACTATACTTGTAGGTTTTAGATGCGAATCTTTAGCTAACGCAATGGCATGTGTTCGTATTTGTGTTCTTTAGAATATTCGTGTTTTCTAGCTCTTTTAGTTTTGTTTTTGAATTACGCTCCTATTAAAACGTGACCGCCTAGGCAAGGTCAGAATAGGTCAAATACAATTAGGTCAAATACAGTTCCTCTGGCTTTGTATTTTGTTCCTCTCGAATGTGACACCAAAACATGCCCGTTTATCTACGATGAACGAAGCAATCACAATGTACATTCCGAACAGTGGGGAAGGCTTCACAAGAGTAAAATGCCGAGCTACTTTTCGAAAACATTGTTTGATTACTCTAACGCATGTAGGGTGGAGGGAAAATGCTGCTATCGAGGTAAACAAGTTCAGAGCCTTATGAATCGCTGAAGCGCACTGCCTTCTTTAGGCGACATATATTCCGGCCGAGAAGACGTGAGCAGTTTGCTGCAAAAGCGTTCGCACTGATCAAATCGTCTACGTTTTCGAGAACCAGCCGCTCCAGGTATATGAGCCTCCTAAAGAAAAGAACAAGCTCTTCGAAAGGTACGGGAAACTTAACACCGGTGAACTTATAAGGGGAAAGCACGGCGTTGCATGAATATCAGGCGAGTATACGAGCATCACTGCGAAGTAGCATATAAACGAAAATCACTTCTACCTTTCTCTATTCATCTTAAAAACACAGCGCTTATTTAGACATGGACAGACGAAACTGTCTAAATAAGCGCTGTGTTTTTAAGATGAATCCGTACCAACGAGCTCGCATCCAAACTTTTCTAGACCTTTCTGCAGTCTTAGTAGAAGTGATGCAAATATTTATCGGAGTCATTCATGGAAGTTAGCTCCATTTGAAAGGCTTTAGTATCTTGAATAGTCTTCCATCTGGATATGCGCAGTGAACGCTGCTATGCATGCGAGTGTATTAGGTGTCCTGTCTTTCCTTCTTCCTTTCTCTATTCTTTTTCTTCTCTTTCCCCCTCCCTCCACGTAGGGTAGCAAACCGGAGGCAACCGCTTTGACCTCCCGGCCTTTCCTTTGCCTATGTCTCTCTCTCTCTTCGATCTGTGCTGGAACGCGAAAGTCGTATTGTCTGTAAGCTTTGATGATAAGTTTAACTTATAACTAAGTACATCAGGTTGTGTTCAGATAAGAACGAACGCGAAGTTCCGGTCACCATTCCAATTTTGATGAAACTAACTCAATGCGCATATTTTAGACCGAGAACAATGATTTCGAAGTTAGTTAAAAAGTTTGTTCGCCTAAGCAAAATATAAACAAGTTTAAGCCACAAAAAAAAAAAAAACTTTCCACTAATTTCGCAATTTCTGAACTTTGAGCGTATCTAGCGAAAAAACGATGAACTTCCTGGCCACAATATTTATTCCATTCAGTGAACAAGTGAAATTAAATCTTATGAATATTTTATTTCCCTTTGCTTTGAGGGAAAAATCTAAAATATGGTAAACGGCCCAAAATACCTGTATTTAATGAATTTATTGCTGCAGACAAGTTCAACTGAGGTTAGTAAAACACCACACATCATGACTTTATTATTTGCGATTTTATAAAAAATAATTTTTCTCGTTTTCGCGCTCACCGTTACACTTCATAATTGTTTTGAAACTTATGTGGTTTACCAAGAACGCCGAAGAGAGAGAGAGATAAAAGCGAAGGAAAGGCAGGGAGGTTACCATGTTGTACCCGGTTTGCTACCCTACACGGGGGAGGGGGAAGGGGAGAAAGAGAATAGAGAGAGCAAGGAGGAAAGAGGGAACAAGTAATACGCGCACACACATCAGTGCTCACCGCACACACACAGACAGTCACAACCGAGAAATATTTGACATCGGTTCCTCTGCGAGATGTTAAAAAAGGCTTGCAAGGACTGGCTCCAAGGAATCCAGAACTTGCAGAGCGCATTGAGCTGACGGAGATGTCATTCCGTTGAAGAGAGTGCTCATCGTGGTCATGAGAGACCTCAACACAGCGAGGACTTGTAGGTTTTTGTCGTGGCAATCATGTGTGGACGATGAGGCACATTGCGGGGCATTCTTCATCGGCTCTTTATGAGTGTGCAGTGGTGGTAATGAGGGCCACGCCATAGTTTCCTACAATACTTACTAGAGGGAACTCTGGCACTAGTGTCTATGGGAGCTGCAACGCATGACGCTTCAGCCAGCATGGGAATGATGGGTAGTACACAAATTTGTCTAAACTTCGTACTTTCGGCTCCGTTTGGCTCCGCGTCGGCTGCATCCGCTTTGTCGAAAAACGAAGTTCAGCAAAAGTCAGCAGTTTCACTTCGCCACTTTAACTTCTTTAGGCCCAGCAATTCAAATCTGGTCACGAAGTTCACAACGATCCATTCTTTTATCCGAAAGAAAACCAAAACATAGCAATAAACAAAGCCACAAGTACGTTTGAAGCCGCAAGCACGAAGATACCCTTACAAAAATTGCTTTCACCTGTCTGTCACCTATGAGTCACCACCCAGTCACCCCAGTCATCTCCCTGTAGACTTGACCTTTCTGCAGACCTGGTCTGCAGATTTTGTGCTGACCCCTAGGAGACTAATGTGCGCCCAGAGTGTGTGCGCGTGGATGTATATAATGTATATGTATGTATCTATATATTCTGGACCATGACACACTTGATAATAATGATTCAATGAATTTCACCTTTCAGTCACCCACCAGTCACCCCCATATAGACCTAGTCTGCAGATTTTCTGCAGACTCCTAGCAGGCGGCAAGCAGACGTTTCTGATAATGAGCGCCCAGAATGCGTGCGTGCGTATTCTGGACCATGACACATTTGATAATAATGATTAAATGGATTTCACCTTCAGTCACACACTGATAGGGCGTGACAGAAAGTCTGTCACTTGTCTTCACGTGCTCTGCACCTGGGTTGTTCGTGGTCTGTAGAATTTCTGCAGAAAGGCTGCAGCTTTTCTGCAGCACCATGCGACAGCCTGCCAGCTGGTAATTGGAATGCGCTAATTAAAATAGCGTTGCACATTTGGCGGGTGTAGATTAGCAGATCTGTGTGTTTTATGGCTACCTAACATTCAGAATAAATTTACATGCATTCTGTGAACGTGTAAATTTAAAAATTTGAAGCGTAGGAATTTTCCCACCGGCACTGAATGGCAGGTCAAGATGCCATGGCTATATATACCGGGTGGTCGGTGTTAGTTTGTGAAGCACGAGTGTGCGGTATTTATTTTGCTGTTGTTGCGTGTACGCTGTGGTCGTGTGTTGGTGGGTGTATGTACGGTATTCTAACCCTTGATGGTGCATGTTACCTGACTCCTGGTGCTAACGCAAAGGGTAGCTCTTATTTATTTTTTTCATCCACGACAATGCTCCGCACACATTCTGCAGAAATGCTGCAGGAATTCTGCAGACGCACTGCAGATATTCTGCCGGCATGCTGCATCCTGGCGGCTACAAATGCTCTGCGGACTTTCTGCAGAAAGGGTGTTCCAATTGCCTACTCGGAGGTGACAAGGGGTGACAGAAAGTCACTTTTCTTTCCGCATTCCGAATCAGGGGTGACTCGTGGTCTGTAGAATTTCTGCAGATTGGCTGTAAGTTTTTTTGTAAGGGTAGAGTGTACTAGATAGGGGTAGTGGGGTGAGGGCGAGCTCTCCGGTGAGGCCACTTGCATCGACGACGGAAGATGGCGCCACTGCGACTTTCACCTGGGCGCCGCAAGCGCGCTGGGCCGGCCGCCTACCAACCTATTGATGCGCCTGCGCTCTTATCCAGTCCTTGAAGTGAATCCGCGTACTTTTTAACAATTCAGTCTGCCAAAACTGCTTATTGCATTTGAAAACAAGCAGGTAAGTACATTTTATTTACAACAGGATACATCGGCAACAAATGCACGTGAGCGAGTTGAAGGGTCATGAATTTGCGCACAATTTTCATCTAAGTTGTCCTGCTCAGTTTAAGGTGCTTGGCCCTCTGACGCTTAGTGCTGTTAGCACTGTTCAGGCCTTTAACCAAAAAAGTGCAGGCGCGTAAGAACATAAAAAGAAACAACTTCGACACTAATTTCCTCACTGTGAATTGTGGCGGAAATGTTTGAGGCCCGTGTACTCAAATTTAGGAGCACGTTAAAGAACCCCAGGTGGTCGAAATTTCTGAAGCCCTCCACTACGACGTCTCTCATAATAGGCAGTTTTAGAATAGCGCACGCAAAGCATTGCGTTGGCTCTTCGCGCAACTGCGCATGCGTCGTACGCTAACCGCTAGCGGGCTTCCGTTAAGTGACGAAAATAGCGGGCCACAAACGCTGACGCTAACTTAGCGCACGCTATTCTAAAACTGCCTAATCATATCGTGGTTTTGGGACGCTAAACCCCACATAATATTATTATTCACTGTGAATTGTGCAGCCCACGGTGTTGGAAGGAAGAAAGTTCTTGCTCAAAATTAAGGGCCACAACATCGGATATGCTGTTTGTGTGAAGCTCGCTGACACAAAAACATTCTGTGAATAGGTCCTCAAGTGTAGAGATGAAAATGTAAAGCTCCTTTGATAGATATATAGAAGACCGCCCCAGTCACACTGCTCTGTGAACCCTGACGGGAGCCGATTCTCTGCTGCCTCACTTGGATTTATAAGAAGGTCCCTGCATGATGAACAGCCAAACTTCAAAACACATCTCCTGGCTACATAGCCCGCCATGTAGTACACCAGTCGTGAGTCACTCTTTTCCACAACTAAAGGCAAGTGGTGACTGCTTAAGGAGCTGGGGTTGAAACCAAACATTTCTGTGCTTCATACAACTTGCCTTGCACGAGCAGGTCATCGATTTTCTTTGGTGTGTCCTGTCGTGCTCATTAAGCAATGAACTGACGATGTCGGGAGTTGCATTGGTACCACCAACACTTTTGGCAATGTTGTAGAATGAAAGGCAGTTCGCAGTGACCAGATACTATACTCTGGCGACGGGTGAGCGTTACAGCCACTGGAATGTCGAACAATACCGAAGTGGTGCTCTATGGGGTCTGTACTGAGACGCGAAGTCAATATGTACTTGAATCCGAGTGATTCTGTAAGGTATTGAAGTAATGAGAGAGTGCTGGCAATGGTGATCTCTCAGTCCTGTCACCGTGGAGTCACTTAGAAATCCCGTCTTTCCAGGGCTGCAGGCTTCCCATTTGCCCAGGTAATCGAGAAAGTTAACTAGGTCTGCAGCAGTGGGGGAAGCAGGCCTTCGCGATAACGCGAAGAATATTGAACGAAGAAACAGCGATAGAACAGCACGAAGACGAGGACACAAACACGGTGACGGCGCTGACCAACAACCATATTTTATTGCGTTTGCGCGTCAATATACGCCGGGGAAAACACAATCAGTATAAACATCGGGGAACAAGATAGCGCTGTAACATTGCCAAATCAGCGTTTTTGAAAGATACATTTCATTTTTGCAAAGCGATAGCGAAGCTGCGCTGACACAACAGTCTCCACTTATCTGGATGCAAAAAGCCTCAAAGATTTCACGTTGGCGTTGCTCTACATAAGTGCCTAGAACTTCACAATCTTTAAAAACTGGTTCGCAATCACATTTCCTACAGGGATCTACCAGATGACTGCTCACGGTCCCCGATGTGTATACTGATTGTGTTTTCCCCTGTATATATTGACGTGCAAACGCAATAGAATATGGTTGTTAGTCAGCGCCATGTTTGTGTCCTCTCGTCTTAAACCTGTTCTAGCGCTGTTTCTTCGTTCAAAATTCAGTATGTACCAACCAACCCAATTCAAGACGCTAACGCAAAGAAGTTGAGCAGAACATGTCGAGGCGCGCCAAACATTCCAAATGACCGCGCCCGGCATGCGCGCCGCCAGTGCCAGGTGAAAGGCACAGCAACGCCACCACGTGGCAGGTTAAAATTTCCGTACTTTGAGCTTCACTGCGCGCCATTGCCGCCAGCTCTCCCTCGCCCCCACTACCCCTATCTAGTACACTCTACACGAAGACTAGGCAAATTTGTGTACTACCCGTCATTCCCATGGTAGCTGAACGATCGCAGCCCCAGAGTCTCCTCTAGTTAATTTTAGGAAACTCTATGGCAGTGGCGTACCAACTCATTCGTGAGTGGTGGGGCCGGCGTCGCTCACTCCACGGTGTTAGAAGTACAGGTGGAACGACGCAGCATCGGCGCCGTGCGCTCGCTGCGTCGAACTTCGGTTCCTCCGCGCCGTCACGCCGCGAGGTGGCAGGAGCAGTCAAGAGGCTCACAGCGGCGCGCGCCGGCCTCTCTTCCGACCAAGCCACGGTGACGAAGCAGTTGTCGCCACATTGCTTCCTCGCTTAATTCTTTTTGTGCGATGGCAGGTCATGCTATTCGAGTGAGAAAGCCGTGAAATGGGCAAAAAGTGTTTTGTGCCGCGGTGCAACTCTGTGTACAAGACCTGCACTGAAAAGTCGATTTTTCTGCACCCTGAGATGCGGAACGCCTGAATGTTTGGCGCCATGCGATTCCGCGCAAGGACCGCGTGCTGCAGTCGACTGATTACGTGTGCGAGAAGCACTTCGAGCCGAGGTACATAACGAAGACGTGGGAAGCAGTGTACAAAGGGCACGTTCTTGTGAGCACATCACGAAAGGCGGCTCTGGCTAATGACGCCGTGCCGACGAAGTATTGAGTTCGTTTTGAGTTCATCGTCTTGAGTTCATCGTTTTGAGTTCATCCACGCCGTGAGTTGGCCCGTTTTTTTTAACACGAAAGTGTTTTATGCCGGGGTCCACCAAGTACTTCCGTCACGGTTATGACGTTGATAAAATGGACGCCAACGGGTGAGAAAGAAAAAAAGCTAAGAAAAAAGATCCACCGCTGGGAATCGAACCCACGACCTTGCGGCCGCGACGGTAAGCGCCCGATGCTCAAGCGACTAAGCCAACTTGGCAGATGACGGACACTTCACGAACGCGCCTTATATCTTTCACACATCCTCTTTCGCACGGTGCTTTCTGTCGGCGGTGTAGGTAGACGGGGAGGAGCGGGGCGGTGACGCCGCATGTGAGATGTGAAATGAAGTAACGCGTCACGATCGACACTTGCTGGCGCTTGCTCCGAGATTGAGCGTGATTTCGGAGGCCATGGTTAAAGCGTCTCGATACCAGCGGGGGACACTGGCTGCGCTGGCGTCGCCGAGGCACCCTAGACGCAGTTACCTTCTTTGCCTTTCGCTTCGTGTCAGCGTGCGCCAGCTCATCGGAGTGGTGCAGCTTCCACATGCATCAACGGAATTTCTCCGCCGCCGACTGCTTTGATTGCGAGAGCACCGACTAACAAAACTGCTGCAATATGCGTTGAAAAAAGGACACGATTTCGACGCGCGAATGTCGTGCCTCGGTTGAGCGAGACAGAGGCCAGCGGGACGCACGCGCTTGCGGCTCAAGCTACGAACCTCTGCCACCCGTGTTGCTGAAGCGCAGTGTGGTAGTGTATGCATGAACACAGGCGTCGGTAACCCATTACTAGTAAGCGCACACCGTGCCGCTTCTACCCTTAACTGACGACGTTTTGAAGAAGTGCATATCGGGTACCAGTGTTGATTATGAGTTTGTTGATATCATCTTCACGTGCGATTCACGATTCGCTGATTCCAGATATATGTTCACAACTTCAGCTACCACAACGGTTTAACCATAGGGTGTTAGTCGTCGCGATGGAGACATGCCACTAGGCGTCAACATGGGTGCATCGACGTCAAACGGTGCTATAGCTGCCAAACACCAATAGACATTGTAGAAGCTCTCATATATCACTACACGATAAGCACTACTTCTGTGAAGACATGTTTCACTTTCGTGTTATACCGATTCCTATGACGGAGGGATCAGCCATGTTTTTTTAACACCTACGTGCGTTTGCAGTCTTTCTCTCTCTGTGCGAAAGCTACGCTTGTTAACAATGAGAATATATGGGGTTTTACGTGCTGAAACCACGTTATGATTATGAGGGACGCCGTAGCAGAGCTCCACAAATTTCGGCAATGTGGTGTTATTTAACATGCACTGACATCGTAGAGTACACGGGTCTCTAGCACGCCGCCTCCATCAAAATGCGACCGCCGCGGCTGGGATCGAACTAGGGAACTTCGGTCAGCAGCCGAGTACCGTAACCGGTGTACCATCGCGGTTGACTGGCTACGCTCGTAAAGACTCCGCACACCGCGATCGACGTGTTCCTTGAAAGACGAAGTAGTAACGCTGTCTTCGGGTGACTATGCGAGACACAAACAGTGAAATATATTCCTCAGTTGGCAAGAGAGAAGAATCGGAAACATATATCCACCATTCATAATGTCTCCCCTTCTCGCAGTGCCAAACCAGGATGCTTTTTCATATCCTTCGTCGGTGCCTCAAACTTAGCTGCTGGCATTCGCTAAAATTCAGTATTTTATGCACGACCAGCTAAACAGTCGTATTCGTGACACATTTTTTTTATCCGCGATCAACGACCGCAAATTACTTCGAATGTTCGCGACAGCAAAGACACTGCGCATTTTCTGTTGTAATACTACGGCTAATGCGGTATTTTTTCTAACTATCTAAACTATACTTCTACAAATAGAACTAATTTTTGTCATATTTCAGCGTGACGTCACTGTCATATCTTTAATTGTCCGAATGAGGAAAGTATATGTTGAATTTGGCACTGCCAACCTTCGCGGTGGCAAATTCAACATATTCAACAGGTAGCGGCTGTATCGTCCAAATTTCGATTTATTCGAAGCTATTATTTATTTATTTATTTTTGCGCTCGTTATAGCGCGAACGCACAGTTTTTTTTATTCATTTCGAGGGGCGGTCGCGGCTCCGAAGCGACCACGCCTGATACCGCTCTTGAGCCACCTGAGCCACCTAGAGTCACTGGAAAAATTTCAGAGTATCGCATCTGTTTTCCGCGCGCCGCCGCCGACGCGATTGGCTTATTCGCATCACGTGACCTCTCGCCGCCATATTCCTTCCAAGCGCTTTTGGTGCAGGCGCGTTCAATCCAGAGCGTGGCCGGACATTTAGCAGTACCGCGGTCCCCAGAAGTACTTCGTCGCTTTTTTAAACGCGTCATGCAGACAGGGGCGTAAGGAGACATTTTTTTCGGGGGGGGGGGGGGGCACGGCTCGGTGTGCCACCCCCTGGCTACGCCACTGCATGCAGATGCCAGAAGAGAGTAGCTCACCATCAATCGAGCGTTACTGGTGAGCTACTCTGGGAATCTCGTTTGCCGTGTGGGAAAGATTAATGACAAAGAGCGCCGTTCTACGTGGCTGCATAGTTGGCCTGAACGAATTCACCCCCCTCGAATAACACTCCTTCCTGCAGTGAACTACATTAACTTTGCTGGAAAAGATCTTATGCGACAGGATACTTCGCCTTTTCGGTTCGCTATGGTCAGCGATATTGCAAACTACATACATTTCTATTTGCTAGGCCGTTTATATCTCGATCTGTTGAACAGATTACGTATGCTATCCAAGTTATAAGCGTGTCACGCACGAGAGCGAAATCGAAGATTTAATAAAATAATAAATGTTTACTGGTATACCTTGAAGGAAATTGTGGCATGATCTTTGGCATTGCACAAAACAGAAGCGTGGAACTCCGTTGATAAACTTGGTATAAATCAATGTTATCAAGCGTATTTTTAAATTTGTTGCAAAAAAATGCCGCCAATGCTGCATTGCATCGAGCGTACCCTTAAAATACTGTATAGTTGGTGAGAAATGGTCACAGCAAAAAAAAAAAAAAAAGCAGATCCCACGCATTGAGGGAGTCGATTTTATGCGAGCCCTAGGTCTATATACACAATGTGTTGCAGTAGCATGCGCTTTAAAAATTCGGGGATGTGCTATTTCTGATCAAAGGAATATAAAGCACCGTGCCGAGGAAGTTTTAATAAGAGTGCATTATGAAAAAAAAAGTGCAGCAGTGCAGAAACCGAACCCCAGCTGTTTACGCGCTGGCAACGCCAAAAAAGAAAATGTTTTGTCGGAAACAGCAAAATATGTGCAAATTCATGCAACGTTGGGAATATTAAGGAGACAAGAAATAGGAAATGAAACAATTAAGTAGTGATGTCAATCATTTTTGATGGCCTATTTTCTACGTATCGTAAGATAAGGTGCACCTTACCTACCGCACGCCGATTCGCCCGTGCGTTCGGCTGCTGGCGTGCCGAATCAAGACGTCGCGCACAACTTCCAATTACCGTACACACACAACTTCTATTACACATATCAACCAGTTGAACAGCAAGCACGGTGCGCAAGCAAGCTATGCGTCAGCGATCAGTCGAAGGACGCAATGTGAATGTTCTCGATGTTGTTCGATAACGTTCTCGAGTGCAGTGAACCTGAACACCGACTGCAAAGCTAGCGCAAACAGTCAAGATTCACCAAATGTCGAAGTAAATGGCATCTCGCACGATGTCACTGCGCTAATGCAACGATGTTTACAGATCCAGACCTAGCGAACACGCCCGGGCGTGACACGAAAAGAGACCGATGAAGCCATGAAGAGAGTTCGCGAGCACATGGCAACATTCGCCGTACGTTTCATTAGTTACACCGCTAACCGCGCAGTCGATCCATACCTGTCGATGACTCGAAATCACTTCTAATATCCTCTTGAAGAAACACACACACACAATGCCGTTCTGCCGAGCGTAACACGGCACCGAGGCTAAAAGATCGGTCACTTCTCAACACACGCTAGCAACGCGCCGGACGGTCTGGAAGGGACATGGCCGCCGCCACCCAATGTTGCCCGCGTGCAGCCTACCTTTGCGGTACTCTGATTTTCCAGTGACTCTAGAGCCACCAGTAGTGTAGCGCCATCTAGGGCCCTGTGAACAAGACGCCACAAACCGCGGACAAAAGTTCGCCGCTTCCGGAGGCGCCGTCGGTCCACCTATAATACTTCTAACACCGTGGCTCACTCTGTCCGCCGTGTATAACTATATATATATATATATATATATATATATATTGTAGCGAAGCCTTTATTGAGTAATGGGTTGCGCTCTCTATAGCCTTCTAGTGGGTCGTCGCCTTTGGCTCTTCGCGCTCGCACTCTTGAGTCCGTGTTTGTGCCTTGACTGTCGCCATTGCATATCGTCGCCGACTACCGTCCAATAAACGCCTCAACAAATTGGTGGAGAGTGCTGTGCTCCTATTCGATGCCCCTGGAGCTGAGATCCCGTACCCTACCAACTACCATGCCTCAAGACGCTGCTCAGCAAACGTCTCCTTCCACAACGACCGCATGCCCCGGTGTCCCCCGCATCCGCGACCCTCCTATCTTCACCGGCGCGGATGGGACCGATGTTGAGGACTGGCTTGCGATG
This sequence comes from Rhipicephalus sanguineus, assembly GCF_013339695.2. Classification (NCBI taxonomy): domain Eukaryota; kingdom Metazoa; phylum Arthropoda; class Arachnida; order Ixodida; family Ixodidae; genus Rhipicephalus; species Rhipicephalus sanguineus. The sequence goes on from NC_051180.1 coordinate 31,032,724, forward strand.
TACGAGCGTGTGAGCGTACCAACAAATAGGACGAGCAGGAAACTCAGCAACC
>NC_051180.1:31032875-31069650 GCF_013339695.2 Rhipicephalus sanguineus
GCAGTCAAGAGGCTTCACAGCGGCGCGCGCCGGCCTCTCTTCCGACCAAGCCACGGTGACGAAGCAGTTGTCGCCACATTGCTTCCTCGCTTAATTCTTTTTGTGCGATGGCAGGTCATGCTATTCGAGTGAGAAAGCCGTGAAATGGGCAAAAAGTGTTTTTTTGCCGCGGTGCAACTCTGTGTACAAGACCTGCACTGAAAAGTCGATTTTTCTGCACCCTGAATGCGGAACGCCTGAATGTTTGGCGCCATGCGATTCCGCGCAAGGACCGCGTGCTGCAGTCGACTGATTACGTGTGCGAGAAGCACTTCGAGCCGAGGTACATAACGAAGACGTGGGAAGCAGTGTACAAAGGGCACGTTCTTGTGAGCACATCACGAAAGGCGGCTCTGGCTAATGACGCCGTGCCGACGAAGTATTGAGTTCGTTTGGAGTTCATCGTCTGAGTTCATCGTTTTTGAGTTCATCCACGCCGTGAGTTGGCCCGTTTTTTTTAACACGAAAGTGTTTTTATGCCGGGGTCCACCAAGTACTTCCTCACGGTTATGACGTTGATAAAATGGACCGCCAACGGGTGAGAAAGAAAAAAGCTAAGAAAAAGATCCACCGCTGGGAATCGAACCCACGACCTTGCGGCCGCGACGGTAAGCGCCCGATGCTCAAGCGACTAGCCAACTTGGCAGATGACGGACACTTCACGAACGCGCCTTATATCTTTCACACATCCTCTTTCGCACGGTGCTTTCTGTCGGCGGTGTAGGTAGACGGGGAGGAGCGGGGCGGTGACGCCGCATGTGAGATGTGAAATGAAGTAACGCGTCACGATCGACACTTGCTGGCGCTTGCTCCGAGATTGAGCGTGATTTCGGAGGCCATGGTTAAAGCGTCTCGATACCAGCGGGGGACACTGGCTGCGCTGGCGTCGCCGAGGCACCCTAGACGCAGTTACCTTCTTTGCCTTTCGCTTCGTGTCAGCGTGCGCCAGCTCATCGGAGTGGTGCAGCTTCCACATGCATCAACGGAATTTCTCCGCCGCCGACTGCTTTGATTGCGAGAGCACCGACTAACAAAACTGCTGCAATATGCGTTGAAAAAGGACACGATTTCGACGCGCGAATGTCGTGCCTCGGTTGAGCGAGACAGAGGCCAGCGGGACGCACGCGCTTGCGGCTCAAGCTACGAACCTCTGCCACCCGTGTTGCTGAAGCGCAGTGTGGTAGTGTATGCATGAACACAGGCGTCGGTAACCCATTACTAGTAAGCGCACACCGTGCCGCTTCTACCCTTAACTGACGACGTTTTGAAGAAGTATATCGGGTACCAGTGTTGATATGAGTTTGTGATATCATCTTCACGTGCGATTCACGATTCGCTGATTCCAGATATATGTTCACACAACTTCAGCTACCCAACGGTTTAACCATAGGGTGTTAGTCGTCGCGATGGAGACATGCCACTAGGCGTCAACATGGTGCATCGACGTCAAACGGTGCTATAGCTGCCAAACCCAATAGACATTGTAGAAGCTCTCATATATCACTACACGATAAGCACTACTTCTGTGAAGACATGTTTCACTTTCGTGTTATAACCGATTCCTATGACGGAGGGATCAGCCATGTTTTTTTAACACCTACGTGCGTTTGCAGTCTTTCTCTCTCTGTGCGAAAGCTACGCTTGTTAACAATGAGAATATATGGGGTTTTACGTGCTGAAACCACGTATGATTATGAGGGACGGCCGTAGCAGAGCTCCACAAATTTCGGCAATGTGGTGTTATTTAACATGCACTGACATCGTAGAGTACACGGGTCTCTAGCACGCCGCCTCCATCAAAATGCGACCGCCGCGGCTGGGATCGAACTAGGGAACTTCGGTCAGCAGCCGAGTACCGTAACCGGTGTTACCATCGCGGTTGACTGGCTACGCTCGTAAAGACTCCGCACACCGCGATCGACGTGTTCCTTGAAAGACGAAGTAGTAACGCTGTCTTCGGGTGACTATGCGAGACACAAACAGTGAAATATATTCCTCAGTTGGCAAGAGAGAAGAATCGGAAACATATCCACCATTCATAATGTCTCCCCTTCTCGCAGTGCCAAACCAGGATGCTTTTTCATATCCTTCGTCGGTGCCTCAAACTTAGCTGCTGGCATTCGCTAAAATTCAGTATTTTATGCACGACCAGCTAAACAGTCGTATTCGTGACACTTTTTTTATCCGCGACAACGCCGCAAATTACTTCGAATGTTCGCGACAGCAAAGACACTGCGCATTTTCTGTTGTAATACTACGGCTAATGCGGTATTTTTTCTAACTATCTAAACTATACTTCTACAAATAGAACTAATTTTTGTCATAGTTCAGCGTGACGTCACTGTCCTATCTTAATTGTCCGAATGAGGAAAGTATATGTTGAATTGGCACTGCCAACCTTCGCGGTGGAAATTCAACATATTCAACAGGTAGCGGCTGTACGTCCAAATTTCGATTTATTCGAAGCATATTATTTATTTATTTTTGCGCTCGTTATAGCGCGAACGCCCAGTTTTTTTATTCATTTCGAGGGGCGGTCGCGGCTCCGAAGCGACCACGCCTGATACCGCTCTTGAGCCACCTGAGCCACCTAGCGTCACTGGAAAAATTCAGAGTATCGCATCTGTTTTCCGCGCGCCGCCGCCGACGCGATTGGCTTATTCGCATCACGTGACCTCTCGCCGCCCATATTCCTTCCAAGCGCTTTTGGTGCAGGCGCGTTCAATCCAGAGCGTGGCCGGACATTTAGCAGTACCGGCGGTCCCCAGAAGTACTTCGTCGCTTTTTTAAACGCGTCATGCAGACAGGGGCGTAAGGGAGACATTTTTTCGGGGGGGGGGGGGGGCACGGCTCGGTGTGCCACCCCCTGGCTACGCCACTGCATGCAGATGCCAGAAGAGAGTAGCTCACCATCAATCGAGCGTTACTGGTGAGCTACTCTGGAATCTCGTTTGCCGTGTGGGAAAGATTAATGACAAAAGAGCGCGTTCTACGGGCTGCATAGTTGGCCTGAACGAATTCACCCCCCTCGAATAACACTCCTTCCTGCAGTGAACTACATTAACTTTGCTGGAAAAGATCTTATGCGGACAGGATACTTCGCCTTTTCGGTTCGCTATGGTCAGCGATATTGCAAACTACATACATTCTATTTGCTAGGCCGTTTATATCTCGATCTGTTGAACAGATTACGTATGCTATCCAAGTTATAAGCGTGTCACGCACGAGAGCGAAATCGAAGATTTAATAAATAATAAATGTTTACTGGTATACCTTGAAGGCAATTGTGGCATGATCTTTGGCATTGCACAAAACAGAAGCGTGGAACTCCGTTGATAAACTTGGTATAAATCAATGTTATCAAGCGTATTTTTAAATTTGTTTGCAAAAAAATGCCGCCAATGCTGCATTGCATCGAGCGTACCCTTAAAATACTGTATAGTTGGTGAGAAATGGTCACAGCAAAACAAAAAAAAAAAAAAGCAGATCCCACGCATGAGGAGTCGATTTTATGCGAGCCCTAGGTCTATATACACAATGTGTTGCAGTAGCATGCGCTTTAAAAATTCGGGGATGTGCTATTTCTGATCAAAGGAAATAAAGCACCGTGCCGAGGAAGTTTTAATAAGAGTGCATTATGAAAAAAAAGTGCAGCAGTGCAGAAACCGAACCCCAGCTGTTTACGCGCTGGCAACGCCAAAAAAAGAAATGTTTTGTCGGAAACAGCAAAATATGTGCAAATTCATTGCAACGTTGGGAATATTAAGGAGAAAGAAATAGGAAATGAACAATTAAGTAGTGATGTCAATCATTTTTGATGGCCTATTTTCTACGTATCGTAAGATAAGGTGCACCTTACCTACCGCACGCCGATTCGCCCGTGCGTTCGGCTGCTGGCGTGCCGAATCAAGACGTCGCGCACAACTTCCAATTACCGTACACACACAACTTCTATTACACATATCAACCAGTTGAACAGCAAGCACGGTGCGCAAGCAAGCTATGCGTCAGCGATCAGTCGAAGGACGCAATGTTGAATGTTCTCGATGTTGTTCGATAACGTTCTCGAGTGCAGTGACCTGAACACCGACTGCAAGCTAGCGCAAACAGTCAAGATTCACCAAATGTCGAAGTAAATGGCATCTCGCACGATGTCACTGCGCTAATGCAACGATTGTTACAGATCCAGACCTAGCGAACACGCCCGGGCGTGACACGAAAGAGACCGATGAAGCCATGAAGAGAGTTCGCGAGCACCATGGCAACATTCGCCGTACGTTTCATTAGTTACACCGCTAACCGCGGCAGGTCGATCCATACCTGTCCGATGACTCGAATACACTTCTAATATCCTCTTGAAGAAACACACACACACAATGCCGTTCTGCCGAGCGTAACACGGCACCGAGGCTAAAAGATCGGTCACTTCTCAACACACGCTAGCAACGCGCCGGACGGTCTGGAAGGGACATGGCCGCCGCCACCCAATGTTGCCCGCGTGCAGCCTACCTTTGCGGTACTCTGATTTTCCAGTGACTCTAGAGCCACCAGTAGTGTAGCGCCATCTAGGGCCCTGTGAACAAGACGCCACAAACCGCGACAAAAGTTCGCCGCTTCGGAGGGCGCCGTCGGTCCACCTATAATACTTCTAACACCGTGGCTCACTCTGTCCGCCGGTTATAACTATATATATATATATATATATATATATATTGTAGCGAAGCCTTTATTGAGTAATGGGTTGCGCTCTCTATAGCCTTCTAGTGGGTCGTCGCCTTTGGCTCTTCGCGCTCGCACTCTTGAGTCCGTGTTTGTGCCTTGACTGTCGCCATTGCATATCGTCGCCGACTACCGTCCAATAAACGCCTCAACAAATTGGTGGAGAGTGCTGTGCTCCTATTCGATGCCCCTGGAGCTGAGATCCCGTACCCTACCAACTACCATGCCTCAAGACGCTGCTCAGCAAACGTCTCCTTCCACAACGACCGCATGCCCCGGTGTCCCCCGCATCCGCGACCCTCCTATCTTCACCGGCGCGGATGGGACCGATGTTGAGGACTGGCTTGCGATGTACGAGCGTGTGAGCGTACCAAACAAATAGGACGAGGCAGGCAAACTCAGCAACCTGGTTTTCTACCTCGCGGGTGTGGCGGGCCTGTGGTACAACAACCACACCACCGAGTTCCCCAGCGATCGAGGCCGTGTCTTCTTGTCGGAAGTCGTCGAAGCCATCTAAAAGAGTGCCGTGCTGTTCACCGCAAAACTACTGCTTACCACCCGCAGACGAATGGGCTCACCGAACGCTTTAACCGCACGCTCGGCGACATGCTCTCAATGTACGTCGCCGCCGATCACACAAATTGGGATGCCATTCTGCCCTTCGTCACCTACGCCTATAATACCGCCCCTCAAAGCACAACTGGTTTTTCACCCTTCTTCCTATTGTACGGAAGGCACCCGTCGCACACCATTGACACGATACTCCCATACAAGCCGGATTCAACTGAGTGTGCGCCGATATCTGACACAGCCAGGCTTGCGGAAGAGTGTCGCGAGCTTGCCAAGACGTTTACAACGCAGGAACAAGAGCGGCAGAAGAGCATTCGCGGTGGAACCACCACTTCTGAGTCCACGTTCCTCCCCGGAGCGCTCGTATGGCTCTCTGTCCCTACCACTGCAACTGGCCTCTCTACAAAACTACTGCCGAAATACGAAGGCCCCTACCGGGTCGTCGAGCGCACATCCCCGGTCAACTACGTGATCGAACCCATCGAACCATCTTCGGACATGCGCCGTCGAGGGCGCGACATCGTCAACGAGGAGCGTCTCAAGGCCTACTATGACCCACTCATAGTGACGAGCTGTTAGGTCGCCGGACGGCTCCCTTTTCGTACCCGGGGAAATTGTAGCGAAGCCTTTATTGAGTAATGGGTTGCGCTCTCTATAGACTTCTAGTGGGTCGTCGCCTTTGGCTCTTCGCGCTCGCACTCTTGAGTCCGTGTTTGTGCCTTGACTGTCGCCATTGCATATCGTCGCCGACTACCGTCCAATAAACGCCTCAACAATATATATATATATATATATAATATATATATATATATAGATATATATTATATATATATAGATATATATATGTATATATATATATAATTATATATATATATATATAACTTTAGGTGATTTCTTATATTCATAGAGCTGATTAGATCACTTGCTCTTTTCAAAAACTGTTTGTTTGAAATCAAGGAAAAATCTGCACAAACAGACTGTGCAAGCTGGGCCGCCCTATACCGCGACAACACCGCAGTGTCTATAATAACATTTTGGAAATAGTGCCGTGAAGTTTAAAAAGTACACTCAAATTTAACCTGATCATCTGAGCATTGCATCAGCAAACTTCTCAGTCTTAGTTTGGCGTTGTAAATACGATGAGTACGAAGAACCTGCTATGACTCTAGTACCTTAAATTCTCAGTTATTAAACAAAACACGTGGCTGACAAAGCAAGGTACTTCGCAGACGTCTTCAGGATAAGCCGAGTGCCAATTTCTTTATTGTTAGAGCCGTCTAATATAAAGTCTTTCTTAAGAAGAAGACCAAGTTCAGTCGATTAATACATAAGGAAACTACGCTGAGCTGGTTGTGTATAGTTATAAGATTATAAATGGTTACGAATTTATATACTAGGGGTCGCTCCTTGCCCTTCTACTTTTCCCAGCTTGGGTGGGGGTGGACGGAAAAGCGGTGAAGTGGCCCTTTACTCTTCCCCTCCGGTTCCTCCAAGTAAACAGCCTACGTAAACTGTGTAAGCTCAAAATTTCTTAGAAAAAATGTGGGTGATTATAACGTTAAGCTACCCCGAATCGCTTCCTTCCGTATAGGTCGTTAGCTGTTAATGACCTATCCTTCCGTATAGGTCGTTAGATGTTAATAATGGTCGAACATTTCTGGGTCATGCTCACAAAACCTGCACGTAAAACGACGCAACATAACACGCTTAAGTGATCCACTGCGTAATTACCACTTACACGTGACTGCGGAAAAAAATAGTAATGATGAACTATTTTCAATACGACGTATCGTTTGTCATTGGTTCTTCGCTATTCGTCAAAAATTTTCAATGTGCCATAAAATCGCCTCCTTGTTACGCGACGTCACAAGTCCGCGGAAACTCGCGGCGTTAAAATGAAGTGTAAACAATAAGCAGCGTATTACTGTGGTGAACAATAACTCATTTTTTTTTCGGAATAGCCAGACAGTGTCTCTTTCTGAACATAATTTAAGAAGGCTGCCCGCCAATCACATTGGCAGCGGCTGCTTATAGCAGCGGGCCAGATGGATTCATATGTGTATAATAGATACTTTCATTTGTAGTATAACGATGTTGAGCTCTTTTTGCACCTGTACAACTCTCTGTGAACTCATCGTTGCTGACAGAGAGGTAGAGAGAGAAATAAACAGCATTAGGAGCAGACACAATACTTTGCAGGTGGGCAGCCTTCTTAGTCCAGAAAACCGTGGACGCTGATCATCTCCCTGGTGAGGTAGATCAAGTAACGGGGCAAACTTGAAAGCTGGGCTTCTCAATGTGCTCGAGTCCACTGCCTTGTTACAAGCCGCCGCGATCGCTGCAGGCTACCGTATGATAAGCAAAGTGAAACAGGCTAATCGGAGACTAAAGTGGGAATCTATTTTAGCTGTCTTGGCTAGGCACAACTAAAATACTGGACACTTTTGCACACTCATCAACTCACAGGATATGGAGCAGTGGCGATGCTATTCGTTTTCAAAGAAAGAAACTAAATTTCCTGAAAAAGGAAAGCATTTGATCGGACTATAAAACGTTTGCTAGTTCCCGCCCATATTTGCGTTGCCGATTACGCAAATTTCAGGCCAGGCAGAACAAAATAATATCATGACAGATTGTTGTAATGTTATAGAGCCCCTGCTGAGCGATAGCCTCCTCTGCAATGCTCGAGCGCAAGGTGCGCAAGCATGGAATAGGCAGCCCGCACTGCAGGTTCATGACACATGGAGGACAGTCGTCACAGCAGAATCGTAGGACAAAATTTATTACAGAATTACGTTATTGCTGCGTTCAAGTAAAACTTTGCCTGACTTGTTAGTTTCCCAGTCTGCTGTCGACAATAACCACTGTCGAAAGTGGGGGGGCTCGGCCCCCCTAACATTTCTCAGTGGGGGGGGGGGGGGGGGGGCTGGCGCCCCCCTTGCCCTTCCGGTAGATACGATTATGCTCTATGGGCCACGCGACATCCGCCGCCGCCTTCAAAGCCTCTGCGTTTTTTCGGCTCTCCGATTGTGATGCATTGGGGGGTGGTGGTGGCGGCAGTGGTGGTAGCTATCGGTTAAGTGAAGTCTGACGGTCTGTCGGAGTAGGAGATCGCGGTGTCCGTCCAGATTGGGCAGCAGTAGTCTTAGACCTTCGTTGCCTACGCGAGCGTCGTTGTCTATTTCTTACCACATCAGCAGCCTCTTTGTGCGTTGAGCCGTCCCGTACCGTCTGTTTCATGATGCTCCATTCTTTTTTCACTAATGGACTCCAGTGCCATAAATGTCAAAAAATGGGCCAAGGGAGCGGAGTTTTCAGGAACGTGGCGATCTGCCCCCGCTGTGCAGAGCCACACAATGCGGAATCCTGCCGAGAAACTGCCCTTAGATGTACCGGCTGCCATGGATCACACGAAGCCTCATCAAAGGACGCCGAAGCTTGAAAATAGTTTTCTAAGGAAGGCCATTTTTTTAATTTCTCTGAATTCAAGAATGTTGTATACCGCATTATACGCAATCAACGTTGTATTATTTCAGTTGCTAACAAGTTATAACACGTCAAATGTGACCAACTCAGCCTAGAGGGCACGCCACTGATTTTGTGCTGCAAATAGAATACGAGTCATTCAATATAATAGTATGCGACATAATCTCCAAGCAGCTGTTCTAAAACAACAAATGCGCAGGCAGTTTTCATTGTGCGGAAATCTTTGTTTTATGATCAGCCACTTGGCAAAGTTGAGTACACGGCCCGTAGCGGCGGCCTTTCGAGCCTGCGGGCGCTCACATTACCAGTGCCGGTTCGATTGCGGACGAGCTCCGCTTGCGCGTGAAACGACGTTCAGAGGGCGAATGAGACAAGGAATGAATGACTGTGAAACATAAAAACTGTTAATTCCCCAACATTCATCCATATCATGCAACGAGAACTGTAGAAGAATTGACAATTAGGCGAGTTCGATATGATTATACATGTTGAGTGATTAAACATACTCGTTTCGAACTGAGCCACTCAACATGTTTAACGAGAACTGTGCCGGTAGATTGCAGTCAGTGCTTCCACTGCTGCGCACATTTGTTGCTTTCTCTTTTCAGATGGCCTATAAATGGCGCAGAAACCAAGTACGTCACGTTTAAAGAAAGGTGTCATACATGATCACCCTGGTCGAACAACTCAAAGTGGAGTTGTCCTTTTCGTGCACGGAGTCTGGTTTTAAAGACGATAGTCTTTCTTGGGGAACTTAAACGCAGAAATTTTGGTCTGTCTTTCTGTCTGTCTGTCGTTCTGTTTGTCGGCACGTCCCTCGATTCAGCCACTCGGCCAAAGTTGAACCCCTTGCACAAGGGCCAGCCATCGTGAACGGCTCACTAGGTTCATACTTGTCTACATGGTTGATCAAAAAGCAAACATTACGCATATCTGAGGCGCAACATCACTAGGTAAGTATTAGGTGGTGCGTTCCTTTAATAGAAAATACATAGATACGTAATTCTAGAGACCCTAGTTTCTTAAGCTGCGCTGAAAATGCGACTGCGCCGAAACTTGGCTTCCTCCGTGCCTGCCCTCTGCGCGAGCTCATTGTTGTGTTTCGGTTTCAGTTCTTCTTCTTCTGTGGTTATTTGCCAGGCGTTAGCAGAAGTGCGTCCTTTGCTTTATGAAAGTGCCACTGATACAATACTGCATTCTTGTGTTCCTGTAGAGGTGATACTCAACATAAGCTGCGCGTTTATCACGATATTTCGCGGCTTTGGACATAACAGCAGAGGGGAGTCCATTTGCCATGTTTGTGATTTCTTTTTTTTTTCATGAAATGTCTTTCGATAGCAAAGGGAAATAAAATAGTCGTAAGATGTCATTTCACTTGTTTCTTGAATAGAATGAATATTGTGACCAGGAAGTGCACTGTTTTTTTCACTAGGAGCGGTAAAATTTAAGAAGGTTTGAAAGTGGCAGAAAAGTGTTTTTTGGGCCAATATTGCGTGTGAGAAAGAGAGAGAATAAGAATAGAAGAAAGGCAGGGAGGTTAACCAGGGCTGAGCATGGTAGGCTACCCTGCACTGTGGAAGGGAGGAGGGGGAGAGAAAGTTATAGAGGAGGAGGGCAAACTACGAAGTTTTTGTTCTGGCTCTAAAACCAGCGCCCTATAGTACATTTCATCAAAATCGGCAGGGGTGACCGGCCCCTCATGTTCGTTCTTATGTGAACAAACGAAGTTCCTTTTTTGGTGTAGCTGGTAGTCTTTAACATTTATGGTACACTTTACCGTTAATAAAGACAGTACGTCGTTACATGTTGACGTCTGCAGTTTTTCATCGAGTAAGCTTGACATTCACATTTTCATGTACTTTAAGGTTTAAGAAGAGTCGATGACATTCATCTTCGAGTCTTTTCGAAAAATAGAAGGTAAAGCTTGACGTGCAAAAAGATAGTTCTGTTTCTCACTACGTCACAATCAATGTGTAGAAACGACCTGATACGATCGCTAAGAACGTGTATCTATAGAGGGCACGTTTGCTGCTACTACAATCGCGGACATGTGCATAATAACTATTTTCGCACCACACTGTCACGTGGAGATAGATAGATAGATAGATAGATAGATAGATAGATAGATAGATAGATAGATAGATAGATAGATAGATAGATAGATAGATAGATAGATAGATAGATAGATAGATAGATAGATAGATAGATAGATAGATAGATAGATAGATAGATAGATAGATCGTGGTTTCGGAAATTCACCGAGTAAGCTCACGTGCAATAGTGTGGAGCTTTCGCGGAGCACTTGACCTCGATGTTATGATGGCAGCGTCATCGGTGCTGTCATGGGCAGATCGAGCGGCACATCTCTTCAGTCAGTTCCGACAACCACATAATGTCTTGGCTGCCGTTTAAAGAGAATGCCATGTTGTTTTTCAACTGCCCAACAATGCTTTTTTCTTGTGTGCGCAGCAAGTTATTTGTTTGCAGGGTTCACGGTTCAACACACAGAGCGAGCTCTGGAGAGCTGCCTTGGAATCGCTGAAGTTAGACTACTTCTGACTAATTTAGTTTCGAAATATCTGCAATTAAAGCGACAATGAAATGATCGCAGAACGCAAGGGGGCGACAAGGCGAGGGAATATCATTTTGCAGGTAGTTTATTGTGTACATCCTTCATGAAAATTCTATTTGAAGTCGTTACTTGGCGAAATAATCTAAGCAAGTTTTTTTGTGTGGCCTGCCACTTATTTTTCTTTTATTTGTTCGTGAAATTTTACTGCGCCATGTTTCTGAAGGACATACATGTCGATCTTCTCGTAGGTGTCGTGTATAACACCTCGTTCCCCGAATGCGACGTAAACAGCAAGCTGACGCACAGTACCTACGTATTTTGATATTTAGACCTAAGAGCTTTTAGCATTACCGTCAAGCAGAATCTCCATGGGTTATATTGTGATAGGTCATATTCGCCCGTATGCGGGGGCTGCTTGAAGTATTCTATACTTTACAGCATAGGGCAGTCTGTGCTTTCTTAACCACTGGTTTAGAGCGAAAAAATTGATTACTAGCACTATTTCAGCTCCACAACCTATTTGGGTTAGTATTCGTCGATATGTACATGTCTTCTAACATAAAGACGAAATTATCACAGGTATGGGTCATCTCTCTGTACCAACTAGCTTGACTAGTTATAACATAAAAAAAAGGAGCCCCCATGACGTGCATTTAATAGATGATCTTTTATTTGCAGTATGCTATAGCATAAATCTAGTTTTATATTGCTTAAGCTTCAACAGAGGTTGTCAGCGCACAGCTGCGGCAGGCCCCCGATTCTGATTCCGCTGTCACTGCTGTCAATGTCCACGAAAGTTTATACGTCACACTCACGATATTTAAAAGTTTGTATTCATTTTGCTCTTTACACTAACTGATGAAACCCAGAATGTGAGACGTGCTAATGTTTTTGAGTAATGCGAGACACCTCGGTTTCTAACGAAATTTCACGTATCAGACGCTGCGCATCCTACGGTCAAGGAGTGCAGAAACCACAAGAAGCGGTTACTGTGTGCGTGGGCACGACGCCTCGATCCTCAGTGAGTAATATTTGCTTTACCTTCAAGCTTATTCCTAATAATAATATTGATTGTTGGGGTTTAACGTCCCAAAACTACGATATGATTATGAAAGACTGCCGTAATGGAGGGCTCCGGAAATTTTGGCCACCTGGGGTTCTTTAAGTGATCATTTCTTAATGCGCTGACAAGTATGTGGTGGTGGCACTGTACAGTAGTCACAGGCGTTCACAAAGGCCAGTAGCCCTTGAAAAGCCCAGCCGACGAGCGATGGGAAGGTGCTCCAGCAGCTTCTACACGGAGAGCGGCCGATCGTCCAATCGTCGCATCGCATCAGATAGTGTTCGTCTTTCAGAGGCAGATCGAGGAAAGCGGCATAGCAAATGATCGATGTCTTCCTTACTACCGCAGACCTCGCATGCCGCACAGTCAGTCACTCCAAATAATGTCGTGCATGGCTTCGTGAAGGCAATCCTCAACCAAAGCCAACAAAGAAACGAAGCTTCACGTCAACGAAGTCCGGATGAAGGTCGGAGTTCCAGCGTTGGGTTGAATTGGTAGAGTCTCTTATGTCTTAACTTGGCGTGTTTAACTCCGCCAGACAGTGACTACGTGTCAGGTGATGAAACTGCCTTGCAGCGTCTGTCCTAGAAAGAGGAAACGGAACGGTGTGCTCTTCTTGATGGGATATGCGAACCGCGTTGTCTGCGAAAGCATTGCCACTGATCCCACAGTGACCAGGTAGCCATTGAAAGTCAACCTCGTGGACTTTCTTTTTGGCGCGGTGATGAATCTTGAGAATTTCTTACGTAAGCTATTCGTTGCATTCGCGTCGGAAGGCTGACTGCGGCCACTGTAACACGGGTTCCGAGTCGGATAAAACAGCCCATTTGCTCGGTCTCTCAGAATCGATGTACTCTAGGGCACAGCACAGAGCCGTAAGTTCTGCCGTTATAACTATACTATACTATACTATACTATACTATACTATACTATACTATACTATACTATACTATACTATGCTATGCTATGCTATGCTATGCTATGCTATAATATACTATACTATTTTGTACTATACTGCTATAAGTAAATTGCTTTCTTCGATTAGATCTGGAAATGAAGATATAAACAAGCCAAGGTGTAAAACTGAAAAGGAAACTTGAAGGTTGAAAATGAATCGTGTTAGCTTGCGAAGAAAATCTCAACAAAATGGGCATTCCATAGAGCGTTATAATTAGAAGTGTATGAAAGAACTAAATTTTTACGCTCCTGATACCGAATAAGTTTTACCAACCAGGATGAATTTGATTCAACGCTGTTAGCGCAAACATTTCTAAACTTCGTGGTGCCTTCGCGTGCTGCGGCAGGTTCGTGGCTACGGAATCCAAGCCGTGAGTAGATACAAATTTTCATGGCCTGCAATTTTCTCGCCCTTCTGGTAGAGTAATTTTCGTCCGAGCTGTGCTCTAAAGGTCCTTTGAAGTTCCCATATTTTATTCGTGTCTTGATGCTTCTTCGTTTCAACGCTTTCCAGGTTAAGATTTCAGAATTAAGTTGGCGAATGGGGCTCCAGTAATAAAATGTTTCGCAGAGAATGGCCGATAGTATGACGGGAATTGTAAAATGTTGCGAAATTAGCAGGTCGACGAATGGAAACTTGAGCGAGAACTGCGCTTCAGCTGTCGAAAGCTACAAGAATGCCTCAATGAAAACAAACACAGCATGCAAGATAGTGCTTTATTCATACGCAAGTTGTACATATCCGTCGTGTCAAAGGTATTCCCAACGAAGAAAAAGCTCTCCAACATTGATTAAAGAATAATAGCAGCCAAGGGCTGTTAAACCGAGTCTTACAAAGAGTCAGATTTTCACGGTTGATGAACATGGCATTTATTCATCATTAAACGTAAAGTGCACACACATTGATACCGGTCCTTTTATTGAACTTCAGTGACAGCCACGTACTCCCATTGTCGCCATAATTCACCAGTGGTTGCCAATCGAAATATGTTTGGTTTGTTACCAATTTTCCTTTTCGTTATTTACACCTCCATTTCGAATAGCAAGAATAGCAAGCTGGTACGCTAATCATGACTCACCATTTTTCTTTAGGGGTGACTTCAGGCACCACTACACAGGGATGAAGTATGCGTGGCTTGGTGTCCTCCTGATAGCTTCCTCCCGTAAGTCTGTGCTTCGTCCTGTCACATTGATACGACTCTCCTGCACTGATTGTCGCTAGGCACATAAACAAAGTAAACATCCGAAAACGTGTGCACCCTAAGCTGCGTCCCAATGCTTAACAAATTTTATAACCTTTAATATCTGTGTACTTTTTCTCAGTTAATTATTTATTTCGATTGCATTCGACGAATGACTGCTGCTGAATAATATTAGCTCTGTCAACTAGCATCATTGATTTCCTTGTTCACTGATGAAGACGTGTATTTAGAAATGGTGCATTAAAAAAATGCATGCGGCAATCTTGCTTCTTTAAAGTGATCGACTACCAATTTTTATGACACCCATCTTTAAGTGCTAAGGATGTCTCATCGGTCAGCATACCTCATGCAGTGCTAACGCAGAAACTTCATAACGGAGAATTCATCACAATTTCGGATGGGTGATATCGTTTGCTTTTAGGAAATGATATGCTGCTAACGTGCTGGAAAGTGTTAGGTGAGCGTGACAGAGATCGCACGTGGTGACTAATCGGAAGCAGGCGACAGGTTCCGTCTTAGGTGTCAGAGATTATTCAGCATTTTGTTTTTATCAGGGGTAGCAAACCAGATGCTAATATCTGGTTAACCTCCCGGCCTTCCTTTTTTCATTTCTCTCTCTTGTTTTTATCAGGCCAATGTCCACGCTGTTATTGCTTCCTGACGCGCCAAAACATTTCAGCAATATTAATTACGTCCTTTTGTGGTTTTCTGCCCAACTGTTTTCATCATACAGCAGCCCAGTCATGTTTCTGAGAGTCAAGCGACGCTGCAGAATCCATGAATTAGCCAAGCATCAGCACGGGATGCACAATTCAGCGTTGTCCCGCATACAGCATATCGTTTTTCAAAATGCTATAAGAGAGATGGTGCGAAAACTTTGAGTGTTCATGCGTTATCGGAACTTAGATTCCTATGCAATAGCGTTCAGATGCCATATAGGCTTCCCAAGCAACGCTTAGCGGCGCTGCTGCTCTTGACAGGCAACGCCATCTCTGGCATAAAAATACAAACTGGGTGCCAGCAATGCGCGTTTTCCCTTCTCTCCAATGCGCTGCCGCTTGCTTCCGTGTACGTGCAGAGCTATCGCGGTGCACTTGCGGCAGGGGCAATTTTTCAGTTTTGCTTGCGTATATATACACGCACACATACAAACCCACGCACGAACATACATAAAGTATGGTTGAACCCCCCCCCCCCCCCCGAAAAAAATTTCTGGCTACGCCCCTGACTTGCGGCGTCTCACAATGTACCGTTTGTAGTGCGGCTTCAAAAGGATCTTCAAGCATGACTGGCACTTCCGAAAAGCGAACTTGATAAAAGGAGAAAGGCTCGTCAATCACGTTTACGGTGCAGAGCAGACGATCGACGACAACGACGCCCGACTCAAAGCGAAATGCATTTCCCAAGTCGCGATTACACAGTTAGGACGTATACCTCGAGGTAAGTCTCATTCTGTCATGTTAAAGATGCGTAATGGTCCACGTGCACTCCGAAATGAAGCCGTGCACGCTATCGATGTTCTGCGGTGCGGACTACGAATCATATGATTGTTGTTTTGATATGGCATGCTTGCAGTAGCAGCCGTGCACTTTCGTGAACAAACGTTTCCGGCGTGCGAAAAAAAGCAATTATACGGCCATGGCACTGTTTCCTGAGAAGGTTAGAGTCAAGTCCTCCGTGCCGCTGGAGAATCACCCGCCGATTAAGACGCGAGGCAGCTAGCTGAGCTTTAACCACTGTGAAGCAAGATGAACTGCTCGCCTCGTTTTTTAGGCTCTCGCGTCATGCTTGCACTCTCTTTTTATGAGGATATCGACTTGACAGACGTATAAAACCTGCTGCGCGAACGCGGCTAGAGAATCGCACATAGTCAGAAGGTGGTTACTTCAAGGTTGCAACTGCAAAGCATGTATTAAGTGCCAGTTATATTTAGCGGCTTAAATATATATCACCCCAATAAAGTGACAAAAACAAAGCAAACCTGCAGAACGATGTCAAAGCTTGCTGAAAATGCACAGACGTCCGTTCCAGCGTGATAAAGCAGCCTTCCCGACGCGTGAATTGCAGGCACCGGACTTCTGACAATGTGCCGAGTTCAATTGAATTAAACCAACTGCACAACGCTTGGTATAACGCGAATGTGAACGTTCAACTACGACGGGTAGGTCTCACGAACACGGGGAATCAAAACACAATGTTGTTTCACCTACAACCGTAACTGGACTTTCACAATGCGAGAAGACAGCGAGTAATCATTACTGTAGTCGCTGCGTGCATGCGCCGAGTTACGTACTGATTCATGTAGTCGAAACAATTGAAAGCGATGAACTCAGACAGCCAAAAAAGAAGGCGAGACAGCGCTGTCAGCTGTCCACGCTTGCCGCCATTATTTCTCGTGCGACATGCCCTAGAACGGATACAGTTTCACACGTGCATCGCGTGCCTTGATGTTGTCTGCACTTTTGTGGCAGGCCACGACACAGCAATACTTCGGACCTCGCTTGCGCTTCCGCGGGGTCGCTTCTGCCAACGTGGAAATGCAGCTTCGAACTGCAAGTCTCTTGGTTCAGCGTGCCAAGCTGTCGGCACGGCGCCCCAGTTCCCCGCACCGACTGAGAACGCCCGCGCGCGTGTGTTCCCGCTGCCGACAAACAGGCTGAGCCGGCCGCGCATGCACCCAGTCGCACCTGAGCATCTCTCCAGAGCCGCAGCGCGGCGCTGTCGTCGCGCCGCAAACTTGAGCTTGGGTTCCCTACGGTGATTGTGAAAAGTGTAAGCGGAATCATGAGATGGTAATATTAGACTACTGTCCTCCATGCTATGCTAGCACTCACTCACGGCATAATGAGTTGATGACATTTTGTATATCACATGGAGACCACACGCTTACAAGAGGGCTCACGTGCACCGCCATGCAGTTAGTAATGCCGCGGTTCTGCTGTTCTACTTGTTATTAGAGTCGCTTGTCACCACGAACTCTCCTAACACCGCAATGCGTATAGGATAAACCGCGACTCTCGATATAACAAAAACTGCGATATGAAAGAATAACGGCCAACACACACACACACACACACACATATATATATATATGTGTGTGTGTGTGTGTGTGTATATATATATATATATATATATATATATATATATATATATATATATATATATATATATATACATACATATATATAGCAATGTCTTCACCTGTTAGGAATGTACCCCTATTATCCAGCCGTCACAATCCAGAGCGCCACGACATGACATTTTCTATAGCTTTCTATGCCAATTCTAATTTGAAATTAAATTACTACTTCTGGCGTGAGCAGCACGCTCGAATCTCTTACTCTAAGTTCTGATCTTAGCGTTATGTTCCAGTTCAGAAAATTTACTAGACGCCATACCATACGTTAAGTGACTTACGTGTATCCTGACTTGCCTATCGAAATATTTGCAGAGTGAGCTGAGAGAAAATGTGGCAGTTCAGTTTTTTCTATATTTACTCCTCATCTAAAGCAACCTTTTTGAAAGACTACTATAACATTCGCAGAACTTTGCATAGAAGGCCACATGATGCATCAGAACTGCGTGCGTCGTTTCTTGCGACAGACACATGCCTACGTGATCGCACAAATATTTATATACCCAGCACGTCTTAGACGATTTCTCTTTCTGGATTGAAGGCTTGCTCACGTTCACTTTTCTTCGATGACTTTGCGCTGTTTTGCCTAAGGAGAATTCGAAGGCATTTGTTAAATCGGTCTCCTGTTCATGTACCTGCACGAGTACTTTACATTTGCATAGCGCATGTACATATGTGCTGTCATACGTAGAACTTTAGTGCAAACACGAGAATATGAAATCGGATCTGTCTGGTACACTTCGCGAAGCGTTGCATGTTGCACCACCTCGAAAAAGACACCCCGCCTGCCTATGAAAGTTTTACAGATGCGGAGTTTCTAATTAAAATAATATGAAGGTTTCTGAAGTTAGTATTGAGTATGCAGTTGAGACATCTGACATGCGTAGGCCACCTTCTAAGCGCATCCCTCGAGACGTCGAAACCCGCAGGTAACATATGCAAATCAGTGGTTGTTTTTCGCAGCTTTACCATTAATGCAAGAATTTCCGGGAGCTTGCGGGTATGGCGAATAGTAAAGTGTGTTAGCACAGCCAATGTAAATACGAGTCGCCTTCGAGAAAAATGACATACTGACCTTAATTTTCAGCACAGCCCTATTTGCTGTATTGCCGTTTACTACTTCCTACTTAGTTGGTTTGCTGAAGTCCTACTTAAGCGCGCATCTGAAACGAAGGTTTGAGGCCACGCAGCATTCGTGAGGCGCATCTGAGGCTGTGCTACAATAAATGCCCCACCGATGCAAATGTATGATGTAAAAAAGCTAATAGCCTGAGCGTCACCTATTCCCCAGTCTTGCTTGACTTTCTTTTCTTACATAAAAACTCATGAGCTGTGACGTGCCAGCTTTGACCGGTTGGTACGACTTTCAAATCTGATAACAGCACAAATAACGGGATGAACATACTGATACAGGCGAAGTGGTGTCTGAGACGGAGATTCCTTTGCCCGTCCTTTGCGCTGTTATATATATATTTTTTTCGATCATGTACTGTAAGCATCTAAGGTATGTCTGTCTGTTCTTATAGGGCTTACAAGCAGTCATGGAGACTCGGAACAAGAAGGTAATCTTTTTCGCAGTTTAAGACTGCTACTATATATAACGTATAACTATATAGTACTATATATAACGTAGTTAAAAGTGCTCGTGTTGTGTATCGTATATTGTCACGTGATCGTGACGGCGAAGAATGCAGAACTCAAGCCGGTAAAGATGAAGCTTTCTTATTGGGCGGGCGAACTTGTGCCCTAGGAAAGAAAGGCTCAAAGTACAAGCAGCATACGTTGTACAATGATAACGGTGAACGTGGACGTCGATCGTCGGTGATCCCAACGTCGGTGGCTCAAACGCGGCATATCTTATACATACATGAGCGGTGGATCATTCCAGCGTTATCGCTGGTGCTCGCTTAGCTCAACCGGACTACTCGTGGCGTGCGCGCAATCTTATCGAAATAGTCTAAAGCAATCGTGAAGTTTCCCAAACAGTGCGGCGCGGCCTGCGCCGAGCGATGGTAACAGTTTTATTGTGTGTCTGAAACCCGGTCGCAAAAGCACTCGTGGCAGTATCATGTCGTTTTAGTGATGACCTCTTCTATTTTTCTTCTTCTTTTTCTTTTTTTTTAATGTACACATTACTGACGACGGCGTACACAAGCAATTGTGTGACAATGAAGCGGCTGCATACAACACGTTTTTCGTTCGTAATCGCTGCTTGACATTGGCTGGATGTATTTGTTAATGGTATTTCCAGCGTCTATATCGGTTGACATGTGACCTTATGAAGAATTTTAGCTAAAGAGAATTTTGAGAAAATAACCCATAAACGGGTTTTGCATAGGCTATGGATCGTACAGGTGTATTTTTAATCCAGGTCATCTTCGACAGTCAATTAAGGGGAGTGCGAATATATATCCGAAATATTTAATAATAATGACCAAACTGTACTTATTATTATTGAGGCGAAAACCTCAGATGCCTCATCAAACATGAAAAGTGACCGTCAGCGTCAACAGCAGTGATGCAAAAATCATCATCATGCAATGACGTCACCCTGTTTCGTCATCATAACGTCATAGTGATGTAACTGTGACTTCACATGATGACGTCATTACACGACATCGTCGCTTGGTCATAGGTGGGCTGACCCCGGAGGCACGTGAAGTGCCGAAGAGCTTGCAATGCCTCCGATTCTGAAAGCGGTGCAAACGCTAGGTGTAGAAAGATTTTGGGGGCGGTAGGGTCAATACAATCGACTGATAAGAAAAATAAGATGGCTTTCGCCTTAGAGTCATCTTAAAGGGACGGACAACCGTTCAGAACACGAACTGAGATAACCCCACTAATGGAAAGAATGTCTATTGTATTGTCTAAAAAGAACTATGTTTTTCTCGTTAAACACGGATTTATATTTTTACTTCTGCACTCAAAATTACTATTGGCGCCTCACGCGGCCAGAAAGTGAAGATGCACTTGATTGTGATCACGTGACCTTTTATCGGTGTACGCTGTTAATTGTCTCTATAATAGCGTTGAAATGCAGTACACTTTGTTTATTATAATCTTTTATAACTAAAAAAGTGCAGATATGCCTTTGTTTGTACTGAGCAGGACAGTGGCGCCGCCTTCGCCTGACATATCATCCGATGCTCATTAGCGGCAGCATGAACGTTGTTAGCTAAAGTCCCTGAATATTAGCTGAGGGCCTAGTGGCGCCTGCCGAATAGTTGAAGAAGTACGAAGAGCACCTCATGACCTCCGCGATTTGCTCTTATTCTACCTGCTTTTTATATTCAAAAACGGCTGAAAATTTCAATTTGGAGGTAGTTAATCACAGTTTCACTCACTCCTGTGAAAGCAGAACATTGAGCGTAATGACCAGTTTGCGAGGGGGGCTATCGGCATCGCTATCGCTTCACAGCTTTGCTCGAGGGCGCCTGCGCACGTTTTTAGAGGCTTTTCAGATCGACAATACTGCTCATTAAAAAATGACGTGAAAGTTCCAACTGAGCAAACGCATGGGGCAGAAACCGCCTCTTTCACGATGCCACGGCGCATGCGCCCTTCACCTAGCGGAAAATTCGCGAAACGGCCCTTGATATCGGAGGCTTTCGTTCTCGCAATACCGGTTGTCCCGGCCCCTGTTGAAGCTATACCGAAATGGTAGACAGCAGCACAGGAAAATAAAGGCGGATTGGCGAACCCCTTTAGATGATTGGGCTGTGGCCGCACCCCTGTCCCCCCCCCCCACCCCTGGCCCCCGTGCGCACGCACATGCTAACAGGTACTCGTCCTCAAAAGTTACTCATCTCCTGAATTATACGAATACCTTCTGCGCACAGAATTACAGCCAAAATGAACCACTTCAAGTCGAAGCTTAAATAGGAAGGCTTGAAAGATAATCGATTCAAATAAGACTTATATGAAACGCCGTGTAAAAGAAAATCGAGAGTAAAAAAACACTGTTTAACGAAGAAATTATGTTTCAGCCGTAAGAAATTTTTCTGTGATTTTTTCATGCGATTCCAGCAACCTTCACAGATGAGTTTTCATGTCATGATGTACGGTCCAAAGATTTTATTTAGGCATCCTGAGGAGTGCCACCCCTTAGGGCGACACTGCAGGGCGCTCCCACGTAGGGACAGTTAGTCCTAGCCTAACCGCCGCATCGCAGGCTCTCTGGACAGCCCAAAGTTGACGCTCTTGAGGGCCGAGCTCCGTTTTTGTTTTGTGAGGTCCTTGTCCCCACGTAACGAAAGCCACCGCCAGAGCATGTGCTCTAAATTACACGTCACCCCGCATCGAAGGCACTGTGAGCTAAAGTCATTTGGCAGTGCATGAAAACGAGATTAGGATAGAAAATAGTCTGCAGCATCCTAAGGGTCACAGCGTGAAATTTTTGTGTGGTGGGGGAAATGCTCTCCTTTCCAGATAGAAGTGCTTCGTGAATTCATTAAAGGTGAAGAGAATCTCGGAACTCTTGGACCCCAACTGTGACACGGCTTCTCCTCCCGCGCGGAGAGTTAGTACGCGCGCCTGGGAATGGGCGATATCGTTGAGTTGGTGAGCGAGTTCAAATTTTGGCCCAAGTGTTCCGCGAACCAAGTGATCGTGTGCATAGTTATTGCCCCGTTCTTAAGAACGTCAGGGGCCTCTTTCGCTATGGAGCCCGAGGCAAACGCCCTGACCGCCGATCAAGTAAAGAAGATGGATCCCTTTCGTTCCTTGATTTACTAATCAAGCGAACGGACCATTTCTTAAGTTTCTCAGTCTACCGCAAACCTAGGCACACAGGCCGCTACCTGCACTTTAATTCAAATCATCCTGCAAGCCACAAACCTCAGTAGTCAACACTTTGATAAGAAGAACAGAAACGCATTGCACATTAGATTCAGACAAAAGGAAAGAAAGAAACACCGTGTTCACAGACTCCAAAAAACGGCTACCCACCCCATTTCATTCGCAAAGCAATCTGGCAGCAAAAAAGAAAAGAACTTCCAAAGGATCCCCCAGCGTTGCCGCCTTCCCAGAAGCGAATCTCTCTCCCTTCCGTGAAAGGCACCAATGAAGCCATTAGCAGACGCCTAAAGAAGGAAGGGATAACGGTCGCACACAAGCCAACCAACACAATAAATCTTCTTCAACCAAAACCCAAGGACCTACCACCAAGAGAAAGAGCGCAAGGCGTCGTCTACAAAATCAAATGTTCCGACTGCCTGGCCGCATATATTGGCGAAACAAAAAACTTCACCGAAAGAATTAAACAGCACAAAAACGACGTCAGGACATTCTCAACACGACGGAACCCTCTTGCAGAACACTCGGAAGATGCTGACCACAAGATTGCCTTTGAAAAAACCGAAATCCTAAGAACAGAAACTAACCAACAAAAACAGCTGTTACTGGAGTCGTGGCTCATCCAAAACACCGAAGGCAACTTGAACCGATGCAAGGGAAACCTGCCGTCAGTATACATTCACGCACTACCTACAGCAAAAAAACCAATGCACAGTCGCGAGTGAACGAAACCGTCCCCGGCCGCCCCAAGTCATCAATCCCATGGAACCGCAGCAACCACGGCAACCACAACCCTCTCAATACTCTCACCTCCAAAGAAGACGCGCCTTCCCTCCTTCTCCCCAGCTGGTTCGTGAGAGAAGTTAAAAGTTGCACCTCGACACCTCCGCTGTCACTCCCCCTGAAGAAGCAATCGAGTTGATTCCGAAACGTCGGGAAGTAAACCAAATTTTGGTTGGAGCTCTCTGAAAGTCTTGATTAATTAACCCATACATACAGGCAAATCTGTCAAAATGTTCAGCTCTAAGAATCTGAGTAGACTTGCGTTCTGTTGACATACACGAGTGCCAAATCAATAGCAACCTGCTCCACTTTAGAAGAGGTGGTCCCAGTCACGCAGGCCGACGCGATGATGTGACCTCTGTTATCTGTTGCCATTACGGCATAGTGAGATGAACGTCCACATTGTGCCGCATCCACGAAGCAAACTGATTGGTTCTTGATCTTCAGGATAGCAATCGCTCTTGCTCTACGCCTTCTCTCATTGTGTTGCCAGTGCCTATTGCGAGGGATCGGCACGACAGGGATATTTTCCCTTTGCTCCTCGGTGATTCGATGACTTCTCTACTCTGCCGAGACTGGATTGAGACCCAGAATAGCTGTGATCCTTCACCTTGCGAGAGAGCAGGATAGTCGAGCCAGCGGGGCTGATTCCTGTGCTTCGATGATTTCGGCCAGCGTACTGTGCACGCTTAAAGGTACACTAAAGGCAAATATTAAGTCGACGTTAATTGTTGAAATAGCGGTCCAGAAACCTCGTAGTGCTACTTTTATGCCAAGGAAGTGCTTATTTTGAAATGAAATCACGTTTTAGTGGTCCGCATCGCGTTAGCGCACTTCAAATCACCCGCCTGAAATCCGACTTTCATACGTCACTGCTGCCATGCCCAACGTTGCCCGCCTTTACTGGCGGCCGCCGACACTAGTAGCAGCAGAGCGAAAGTAGCGGGACCCACAGCAGCAACAACGGCCATCGAAGCCATTGAAGCTTGCCGCAATCGCCGCAATGGATGTGGACGGAGAACTTGACAACGAGACATTGGCTAGCGACGCTGGGCTCCAATTCAGCGACTTGAGCCCCGATGAACGCGCTATGCTGCTGAGGGCTCGTAGTGCCGGCGTCGTTGCATGCGGCATTTTGTCGAACTTTCTGTCAGAGCGACTTTCACGAGCGCGCAAAACACACGCGGCAGTACGCGACCCCGAAACTACCACTGAGACGCGACCGCGTGAGCGAAGCAGGGCGCCGGGCGAAGCGCAGTTCGTCGAAAACGGAACCTTTTAACCACGCGCGCCGTTCCCCATGGCAACGCCAAAGAGGTTCTTTTTTCCATGAATCAAACGGAAACGAACAAACAGCATTTTATTACGTCTTTTGATGCACGGAAGGTTCTTTTTTTTTATTGCTGCTGGTTTGATTACTAGCGATTTATTGCAGGCAGACTCTCATACGTCATCGGGATCACTTCGAAAATGTCCCACTCGTGGCGCTCATAGTGTGATACATTTAGCTTAATTTCTCGGTAAGTAGGGCACTGCTGTTTTTTTTTATTAAATGTGTTTAAGGAGAGGTTGGTGCCTATGCATGGCTCCGGCTACTCCTCTTCCCTTACTTATTAATTAGCGTCACGAACTTATAAATAAAAGTACACCCACTCGCGGCAATGTCCATTTGAAAGGAATGTTCTCACGTCATGCATAATGTCCACGTGATGACAGCAATGTCTACACACAAGACACACAAGAATCGTTGTTGATAATATTGCCGTTTTAGGAGTTGTCATACATTGAGCTTTCACTCTGACATAAATTGTCATTTGCCTTTAGTGTCCCTTTAATTGATAGAGGCGTTCTGTACTTGCAGTCATGCGAATACCGAGCACCCGTTTGATGTTTTTCCGAATGTGGGTGTTAGCTTCATTTTTGGATGCGAAAGCATCTTATGCTCGGGGCAGTGTCCGTTCTGCCGTGTCCGCACCAATACTGCGCATGCGCCTACTCTCCCCCTCTCCTCGAGCTCACGGGAGGAGAGGGGAGGAGGTGGCGTGAGCGCTGCCTCTGCTTCGTTTCTCCCGCTCCCGTTTCTCTCTCTCCGCCACAGCTGTGCGCTCGTATATAATGCGGCGCGCGCTCGCTCCCGTTGCACTCTCCTTCGCAACAGCGGCATGGACGCTCGCGAAGCTGAACGTAAATGGCAACGCCGGCAAGCGAATCTCGAGGCTGCGAAAGCGCGTTCGCTGTGCTTTCGTCATTCTCTCTCTGTGCAACGGTGTGGAAACGCCATGAACAACGTCAACGTCGGCGCTAATTGCAGCGGCAGCGCCACCGCCGTGGAGCAGAAGAAGGCTCGGGAAGCCGAATGTAAACGTCAGCGTCGGCAAGCGGTAATTCAAACGCCTCGACAACCACCGTCTCATAAGTAACATAAGAGAAACGGAAACTCGATGCGCACCCCCATGGTGGATGCTTTCGCATCCCACCATGGTTGCCCGAAGGGGGAGGTGATGTGTAATTTTTCGAATTTGTGCCTGCTGTGCATGTCCGCTAAGTAGATGATTTGACTCACGAGGAAGGCATGAAATAGCCTTAGTAAACTTTAAAGTGGAGTTGGGCGAAAATAAATGAAATATAAATTTAAAAAAACTATGCCCTGCCTGCACCACCTAAGTATCGCAGGCCAAAATCGATAAATTAGATAAAAGAACAAAACGTACTAAAATTTCTATTAAAAAAGAAAAAATAGAAAATAAAAAAGTAACAATTTGATCCCACCACCTAGCGAAGCCACCTCCAAGGGAAATATTCTCTAGATTACATACTACGGTTTCTCTTCATCTTGACTTACAATTGTTTTGATACAATGGATCTCCGATGAGCTCGTCTTGACTAACAAGTCTTCCATTCTTCTCTTTTTCCTCTTGTCTCTCTTGTGTAGGCTTTCCATTTCTCTCTTTGTCGGGTCACACAGTTGGAGAGATGGGTCCGTGTTGAGCTTGTCCTCCAGTATGTCCTTTTGAGGCTTACTGTAAAACTCGTCAAACTGATAAGTGACTGAACAGGATTTTATTGAATACAGGTTAGTTGTTATGGTTTTTTTTTCTTTTTTATGACTTTTATTTACTACCCCGGCTCCTCCCTAACTCCACCGGCTCTTAAAAAGGTATTGAGGGATTATAATAATATCATAACGATATAAAGATGTTCTGTATCGGCTTCAAATCACTTCAGTAGAAGTACATGTACAATTACACAAGTTCCGAAATGTAATATATTATTATCAGATCGCAATAGAGATGCACTGTATCGGCTTCAAATCACATCTATACAAGCACATGTAGTATAATCACACAAAGTCAATCATATAATAATTGCCAAAATTAGCCAGGCCGCGTTGGTGGCAAGGATTGATAACAATATGTCCAGTACATATTTGGTCCGTTTGTTTTTCTTATCTTCTTTTACAGCGAAAGCTGCTATGAGATCATTTCACCGGCCGTTTTTGGCGCCGTAGTTGTCCGCCGCCGCCGCTGCCGCCGCCGCCGCCACCGCCGCCGCTGGTGTCCGTAACCAGTATCGCTCGAAATAAGAAGAAGAAAAAAAGTCCAGGGTGGAACGAGGTTCGAACCTGGGCCCTCTGCGTGGGAGCCCAGTATTCAACCTCTGAGCCATGCCGGTGCTTGAAACTGCTTTGCAAAAAGGTCCTATACAGGCTTCATGTCGGGAAGGAACCACATTAGCATATGCAATATAGCGTGGTAGAAGAGTAAAATAAGCACCAAGCGTCGCACAACGCGATTTCTGTATCCAGGCGTCAAACAATGCGAATTGCGCGACGAGTAGGTTGTTGAATGCTTCCAACCCATTACAAAGGGCTCTGCCATAATTCTTCATCGCCATCAGGCACAGCATGAACAAAGTGCCCATAATGCCTTACATGCGTTTAGCAGGTACCACGGCTCTCCGTAGAATGACGAAAAATGGTACAGTGCCTGCTGCCCTACTTCTCAAAAATTACAATGATTTATAGCGTAGTGGGTTCCTCGCAAGTGCACTTGTATTGGTTGCCAAGGAAGCCCATAATAGCGCATGATCCATTTCCTCGGGGTCTCAGTAAAATTACAATGATTTATAGCGTAGTGGGTTCCTCGCAAGTGCACTTGTATTGGTTGCCAAGGAAGCCCATAAGCGCGTGATCTATTTCCTTGGGGTCTCAGTAAAGTTCTTCGCCCTCCCCCGTCTATCTTCCACGTCAACGTATGCTATACAGCATGACGGGAGATGGAAATAGCGACCGGGTGTCCCCCAATGCAAATTACATAACTGGTGGGCTGTTTAAAGCTTCCAACCCATTACAAAGGGCTGAGCCATAATTCTTCATCGTCATCAGTCGTCGCGTCAACAAAGTGCACATAATGCCTTACAGACGTGTAGCTGGTGCCTCGCTTCTCCGCAGAATGACGAATAATGGTGCTTCCCAACTTCACAAAAATTGTGATTTATGGCGTAGTGGGTACCTTTCTAGTGTACTTGTATTGTAGCCCCAAGAGAGCTCACAAGATAGCTTACAACGGGATCTAGAAACGCCGCTCTCCCAGCTTTCGCTGTGACTGTGCTGCGGTTTCAGCGCAGGCCTGGCGTTTTTTCATTTTCATGTTTTTTCCTCCCTTCTTTTTTCGTTTTCCTTGTATTTTTTCTTCTTCTCTTTTTCTTCCCTCTTTTTCTTTTCTTTTTTTCCTTTTCATTTCTCTCTTTTTTCCTTTGTATTATTTTTTGTTCTCTCTCTTTTCGTGACTTTTTATTATTGTTATTATTTAAAATTTTTCTCTCTTTTTTTTCTCTCCCTCTTTTTTTTCCCCCGAGATTATAAGGTAGATATGAACAGAAACTATATTTGCTGACATCGTCTTTTTCTCTAGGTAAAGAACCCTTTTTCACGTTTCGTTTAAAAGATGATATGGTAAACTGTCTTCTTTCAAGCCTCCTGTTCTCTTAGGTATCCTGCTGATGAGTCTGATAACCATTTCCGTTTTCTTGGTAATTATATCTATCGTATTGAATTCATTGGATTTGATAACCATGCCCAACGCGCGTATGGACTCGACTCTATGGATGAGGTTTCCGTCACGTGTTAGCGTGATATCGACATGCGCGAGTGGCTTCCAGGCCCTGGGCTTGGGACCTCGTCTGATCGGTCTATAAAGGAGTAACTAGGACCTGCTGGGGAAGCATCTCAGTCCCGTGTTTTTCAGATATGATTAGACCTCATTGACCGCTGACTGGAGACTCGTGTTAAGATCTCCTTCACTTCCCTTGGTGCATCACATGGTTGTCATCTGCAGAGATTGTGTGACTAACGCCGTCTGTAGCAGAGAGCTTTTCCGAGAGATTCCTCATGGCTATGTTGAATAAAAGTGGGGACACCACCGCTCCTTGCGGTGTGCCTCTAGGACCAACTTCTAAAGCCTCTGTAATTATCCTGTGTTTTGATTTGGAAAATGCTTTTGATAACACATTTTGAATCTGATGATGTAACCATGGCAAATATCAGTGTTTTAAAATAAATGAAGAAGAACCCTGGACAGATGCCATTTTTGATGCGACATTGAACCAGCGTTTGAACAACAGATGTTGCAAAGCTCTTCATAACAGGACACCTTGGTATGAAATGTTGCAGGCGTACTGGTGCCCAGAACTACTACTTGTACAATAGAGCCTAGAAATAGTACACGCGATCTGTTCAATATGGAAGGATTCGGGAAACTATAAAATATCAATAACCCGCAAAGAACATGCATTGAACAGACACCATGAACATATTACGCTTGCGGGCAATCTGAAGGGAACACTTCTTTTCTAAGTAACCTTGTCGTCTATGAAATATACCCATGAGCAAGTTATACTCGGGTAACCTGATTGATTGATATCCATTAAATGGTGGTGGTGTATAGGATCTGTCCTGCTTAGCTCTAAAATGTTGCTTTTTGTGATTTTATCTTTCAGAAGACTCAATTAGGCTGGGAGTGTATTTTCTTTATGACGATGAATTTTCAGCGAATTTTGCATTCAAGGACAGCACAAACTTTAACACCTATTTCACCGCACTCACAAACGCGGTAAGGAGACGCAACATCATGCGCCAGTGAACTTTTTATGGTTTTTAGTATTGAAAGATTGTGCGAAGCTATGTTTACACTTCTCACGCATGCGACTCCTGCACTGTTCTGAATTTGCGCAGGCTGTTGCACATTTTAAGGACTTAAAAGATCCGAGCCTAAAACTGACTCTTGTGAATTCATCCAAACTTGAGGTAAGAATGCTCAGACAAGAGAGGTTTGCGCGTACGTTCATTGTGGGGCATGTTTCAACAGAATAAAACACTCATAGTTAAAAATAACAAAGCGAAAGGGAAAACAACTATAGACGGAGAGCTCACTATGGAAAATCTGGAAGAAGCCATGAGATGGAACACATCGCTGCCTAAAGGGATTGACGTCGTATTCTTGATTTCTGGGTGAGTCCCAATTCATTAGTTGTTGAATTATATAAAAAAAATCTCTGAGATTCACGCTTAAGCCGGATGTAGATTTGCATGTACTGTCTTGCTATTTGTATATATGTAAATGTAGATCTAACAAGTTATCTAAACACCCGTTGAAAAGTGAAGAGGACCGATAGGTAATGTTCAGTTCTATTAATGTGCAAAAAATGCTACGTAATCAGATAGCCATTCGTTGTAGGTACAAAAAAAAGCGGTGTGCCGTATCTCGTCTTCTTTACTTTTTTTTTAGCCATACACAGTATTTGAGCGGTATACTATCGACCACAGCAGCTCATATGATAACGGCTTCAGGCGCTAAAACATACAGACCACGAGAGAAGACGACAGGGCAGGGCTCTTTGTTTCGTCCTATTCTCTTGCCGTCTCTGTGTTTATGCGCCATTACGATATGAACGGATACCACATTGCACAACAAGAAGTTCTCTCAGTCCCTAGTTATCTTGCAGCAATGTGGATCATTAATGATCTTCATGAGGTTGTGACCGCCTAAATTTTGTACTTATCTTTAAAAAGTTTTGGTGAAGGCTAGTTGCTGTTCCATACTGTGTAGCGCGAAATGGAGCAAAGAAAAATTCACGGCGATGGCAAGAGCGCTTGAAAGTAATTTTTTTCTGTTGTACTTAAAGGGGTAGTGACACAATATTTCGCGGCCTAGATAGCCTGCGGGACCGATTCCGGCGAACATGTGTATATCATCTGCGAAATACCAACTGCGAATATAGCTTGAAAGTTATTTTAAATGAATTTTGAAGTTTGCGTGAGCGATCGACATCCTCGCGCTACTGACACCCTCAAAGGGGACCCTCGGGGACCCCCTACTTCCCTCACGTGACCACGCTGCGACAAGTTATGATGATGCCATAGCCGCCATGTTTTTTTGCCCCGTTTGCTGCAGCAGCCTACTTCTCACCGGCTGCTCGCGAACCGTGCGGAAGTGCGTCCCTGTTCTGTGGGCTGACGTGATCGAGCGCTGCACCCGCTAGGTGGTGATAATTGCACCTGGAGGCTTGTCGTTTTTGAAACCGAAACTGACACTGGTCGGTAATGAGGAGCCTGTAATTAATCATCTGTCACGTGCTGCTGCAAACGATGTGCCGTGTTATGACTAACAGGCCCCCAGCAACACATTGCAGCAAAAAAACGCGAGGCCAAAATTTTTGTGTCAGTACCCCATTAAAGCATTCAACGGATAAAATGATCACCGCTCACAAAAAAAAAAAGAGAGAACAACTCACAGGGTCTATTATTGATTCGCCTAAGACGACTCGAAGGCGAAAGGCATCGTCTTCTTTTTCATTTTGGTCAATTCATTGATTCTCCCCCACCCCGCCCCCCTCCGAAAGTTTTCTGCACATAATGTGGTTTTGCACTGCCTCCCGGATTAGCCCACCTTGGACCTACCGAAGATGTCATGTGATGACGTCATAGTGACGTTATGATCACGTCACAAATTTAGGCGGTCTGTGACGTGATGAAGATGATGAGGGACGCCGACGCCAACGGTCAGTTTCCTCGTTTGATGAGGCATCTTAGGCGGATTTCACCTTCACAATACGCGGCCCCGTACACACAATATTTGGGATTCGCATTTGATGGCGGCGAGTATAGTTCGCAGACAAATTGAGTGTGGCGTATCTGTTATATGCGCAAGATCCAGTTAAAAAAAAAGAGAGAGAAAGAAAAGAGTGGTGTGGTTTCCACGCACGAACAATAATTTGTGTTGTTGCTGGAAAGCCCCGCGAAGCCTGAGGAGATTATATTTTCCTAATTTTCACCTCACAAAAGGCATGTAGAAATGTTCGCAGAAAATTCGAAGGCCACTGTGATTCCAATGCTACAAAATCATTGTTACAAACTTAAATGCTGAAAGTTGATAGAATAATATTTACGACACCACTAATGCCTTTAACTTTTAGCCACTCCAGCGAGTCATTCGACCGTGGAGCGATCTTCCGAACAGCGTCACCCTATAGCGTAATCCCAATAAATTTCGCGAGCATCTTCTCAATCATTTCACTGACAATGTTTAGCTGTTCTGTTTGTTCTTATAATTCATAGATTCCCTCTTTTCTTTGTTTTCATCGCATCATCGACTTGACGCTGTTTAAGGTTTGTTTGTGATATGCGCCCTAATTCTAGCTGACACTGACAACCTGCGAAAGTTGCGTACTGCGTATGCACTCCATATGTGCCTAATACACTAGGTATTCACTTTTTGTGTTTCCCACGGGCTGAATCATAATGTCTTATAATATAACGTCTGATATCACTAGCTTTGTACTTACACCTATATTGGTGTACTCCACTTCCTTTCCATATTTCTTTCCCCCTCCCCTTAGTGTAGGGTAGCAAACCGGATGCTACAATTCTGGTTGACCTCCCTGCCTTTCTCACATTTCATTACCTCTCTCTGTCTCTTGATGTACTTGTCATTGTTCGTGGCGTTATCCTACCTTGTTCTTACTTTTGTGTACTTGCCGTTGTTTTTGATGTTAACCTGCTTTTTTTCTTTACTTTTGTATCTAACTCCTCTCACACAATGCCTCTTGGAAGTCTGTGAGGTATTTGTGTATAGACAAAGTAAATAAAAACATTGTATGGTGTATACTTGATTAGTAGAACAGCTCAATTACTTCAAAAACAAATATATGGGTGGTGGCTTAGTGCACTCTTCACAAAACTACTGTTTCCTAAACATTATTAACGTTGCACATTGTAAATAATGTACATATAGGGCGAAGTGCAGAGTTTAAGTTGTGCACTCACCGATACTGACTGCTCGCGTATTTGCATTTCAGGCACACAATCGTGTAAGCGTAATAGACTATAGGGTCGAGTTAAACCTGCACAAAAAAAAATTCGGAAGATCCCACGCCTTGTGGGAATTGGTTTCATGCGAAGCAGTCGGCGAGTCGTTCTATGCTGCATTTTTTGGCTTTGAGCCAAGCGTTACGAGGTGGATAGACGTGTTTTTGTAGTGTAGTAGTTGTGTGCGCATCGTTGGCTTAACAGGCACGTCGACAACACTGGCGTTTAAAGGGTAGCTTATGGTCTGACGTAAGGTCAGCACACATGTTAGAGCACATACGTCGGTATTATCAAAACGAAGTGCACTTTATGGTGCAATGATGCGAATATCATACATAACCTTCGTATGTAGGTAAATATTTATTTATTTATTTATTTATTTATTTATTTATTTATTTATTTATTTATTTACAACAATAATGTTGCGGGAGACCAGGGGAAAAAAGCTGATCAATCAGCTTGAGGGTGTCCTGGCCCCCCTGCACGTATGTTAGCGTAAATGGCGGCTACAAACAACAACAAAAAATGCACACATAATATATTGCACATGGCTCATTTCCATGCAAAAAAGAAGCGTTCTTCCATGGACAACATAAAAAACTTTCAAAACCTTTTCCTTTGAGAGACAACGAAAATGAAACAAATAGATGACAATGTTTTGAAGGCAAGTTCATGACTATGATATTGTGGAAAACAGTCTCCGTAGTTCTTTAAATGAGGTTTCAGTAATGTTAAAAAGCTGCTCTTTACTAATTCAGTTTAGCAATGCTGGTAGCGTGAACCGAAGCTTTTGTTTACCGTAATTATTGCGATATTTTCTAATTTGCCATTCTTTTGGTTTGCGTACATTGTACTTTATTAAGGTGGCCTGTGATCCTGCCAGAGTTTGCAGAGTACTATTTTTTTCCATTAAACTAGATTTATACTGGCGACATAGATTATAGTTAAAGATGCACTTTACCGGAACAATTTTGTGTCTTATAAGTAGATCACTGGTGTGTGAGAGGTGTGAAACCTTGCATGCTAATCGAACCACACGTTTTTGTAATACTGTGAGCTTGTCTATGTTTTCTTTTGTGGTAGTACCCCAGACTAGCAGTCCATAATTAAGTATTGGTACGAAAAGAGTGTTATGCAGAAGCATATTGATGCTTGTAGGGTATTCGAAAGAGACGCGGCGCATCACAGCTACTGTACTGGATAATTTACTAATTAGGTGATTTATGTGGTCATCCCTTGTCATGTTTTCATTGAAATAGACGCCTAAAGGTTTTATTGATGGTACAAACTCAATTTCTGCGTTATTTAATGTTATTGGTGCTAGGCGAACGGTCTTGTTCCGCGGTCGAAACAAGAGTGCCTTGTTTTGCTAATGTTAATTTTTTAAGTGGTGTTGAGTTGTCCAATAATTTATTTTCGATAGCGCTTCGTTACCTCTATTAAATAAGTCCATTTCTGAGGTCCCAGAAAAAAATAAACTGGTGTCATCCACATATATAATGAATTTGGCTGTATCATAAATCATCGGAATTTCGTTGATATAAAGTAAAAATAAAAATGGTCCCAGGATACTTCCCTGGGGAACACCACATCTGAGCGGTTTTTCATCTGATCTTTCTGCTGCAGCAATTACGGACTGGCTTGTATGTTTTAAATATGAGGAAATTAAAGTGTTTGCTATGCCTCCAATGCCATAAGATTCCAACTTTCTGAACAAAATGCTATGGTTAACGGCTTGCTGAACCATAGCAATACAAATGTAATGTTTATTAGACTGTTATAAAAGCGGAGCCAACACTGGAGCTACATTTGACGTTAACCCGGCATGACGCCAGTATCATAGGATACCATATGCAATGTTTATTGCTTTGTTATAAAGTTACATGGCCAGCACTGCAACCACAATTCACGTTGCACCGACGTTAAGCCTGCATACGGTGTTTTTCCAAAGCAGTTTCAAAGCGTGGCGTGGCTCTGTGGTAGAAACTGCCACGAAGAAAGCCTGGGTTCGATTTCTGCTGTGTTTCTGACTTTCATTTTTTGCATTCATCGGGTCAACGCTGCCGATATCGGTTTTTCTTTACGCTCTTGCATAAACTACCAATGTCTGTTCTCGCCGTTCCTGGGAACATGTAAGCTGTCGATCATATGTGGCACATACCCGCTTACCATGGCCCATAGTATACGGGTATGTGCCGTACGTGTCAGGAGGAAAGGGTTTGACGACGTATGCGACAGGATTTTCGTGTTATTCATGTCATGACAAGACAGTCATATTCGTCAAACCATCTTACCATCCCATGCAAATTTTGGTGTACACCAAGCGAAGGAGGTGATTATGAGAGCACCCAGACGGTAGGCGGCTAGATGGATAAATAAGCAGATAGAAACGCTCAAAGTACGTGGGGTTCGATAAGAAATGCTTCACATAGGTAACTGAACACACAAATAGGTTTTCATTCACAGTGGTAACCGACTCTCCTGAGAAAGGAATGAGTTGGCGGCACACTCGCTCGCAAAATGAGAGCTGGGTAGCTTGAAGAATTAATTAATTAATAATTATTTATTAATTAATTAACCAAAAAGCGCCGGTTTTATGCAGTCGCTTTTATGTTTCAGCATTGATTCATACCAGACGTTTTGTACATTTTGCGCATCTTACTCCTCGCCCCTGTGGCTCGCAAAGAATGACGTACTTTCTCAACCTCTAGTGTGCGCACCTGTCCATTGGCGGATTTCACGCTACTTGAGAATTTAGTAATATTTGTAGTTATATTTTAAACCCTGAAATGGGAGGGGGGACAACTGCTGGTATGCCGTATTGTGAACTCCCGTATAAAAATAATGAAAAAGCATACAGATTGAAGGACTTTTTAAATCAGGTCTTCATTGTTAATTCCAAGCTTCCCATTTACAATTTCAATACAGTGTGGATGTGACGACGAGGGAATCAACAATTACAAGAGAATGGAAAGGTAAGAAGAACTGCCGCCTTGAGAAGGAGTGACACATTTTCGCAACAAAGCTTGTCGTGCTGGTAGTCAAGTGGGTCTTTCAAAATGGTGTGGTGAAATTGAAAAAAAAAAAAAAACGTATATCTACACGTTCTTTATTTTTCTATAATTTTTTAACCTTTGCTGGGTTTATATTGCCAACCCTCGCTGTGGCGATGCGTCTCGGATAACCTCCTATTAGAGGGGCCATTACACGGGCACGCAACAATTTGCGGTTTTCTGCGAAAAACATAAGTAAAGGGTCTATTATGCCTACATATATATGAAAAATGGACCGTAATATGATATTTCAGTGCAAAATAAGTCCTATAAGTCGTCGACTACAAACCCCGCCAGTTGCCGGCGACCGCCATTTTGTCATGCCGAATATGACCTCATGTGCTGCATGATGCGGAGCCGTCGTCAAAGTTTCAGCCGTTCACTCTTAGATAAAAAGGTCGGCATATTCACTAACTAAATACTAACCGTTTAGTTGTCACAAAAAGCACTAACCTCTTAGTAAGTAAAGGCAGT
Organism: Rhipicephalus sanguineus; assembly: GCF_013339695.2. NCBI lineage: Eukaryota > Metazoa > Arthropoda > Arachnida > Ixodida > Ixodidae > Rhipicephalus > Rhipicephalus sanguineus. The sequence continues at coordinate 31,069,088 of NC_051180.1, forward strand.
AAATTGCACGTCAGTGAAATTTGGTAACTAGTTAGTAAGTGAATAGTGCTGTCTCGAATGATTAGTCATTACTAAATTGTTAGTAACCACGCTAGCAATTTAGTAACCGTATTAACTCTAGTGGACTAAAATTAGCCAATTAGATGTTCATGCCTATTTTGTTTATATGTGCGTGCGCATTGCCATATATCAAGATGCTTCTATTACAAAAGTGTATATAGGATTAAAAAAGCGAAGTGGCATTGTCCTCGTGCATTAATTATTGGCCGCTACTTACTTCACGTAATTACCATGGTAAATGCGCATCACAGCAACGTACTTACAGGCATGAACGGATCAGAAACGAGAATACACATGCAAACACACACTGAATAAGAAGACTTCTAGGTAGCCGGCATCTACTCTAGCAGCAGCTTGAAGGCTATTTATGCTCCTACTTTGTGATACCACACCGTGTACTGGTTCGCAGCCATAGAATTTAAAAGAATAATTAGTATTTTCTAGACATCATCGTGTGCCCTTCTATTTGCTTATATGTGTGCCATCACGTAGCACGGAAACTT
>NC_051180.1:31069750-31097991 GCF_013339695.2 Rhipicephalus sanguineus
AGGGAAAAAGAAGACAACCGCAGAGGAAGGAGCGCCAGAATATGGAGCATTTCAATTGTGTGTCTTTCTCTCCTAAAAGCTAATTGCTAATGGTTATTAAAATACAGATAATCGATAGATTTTATGACGTTGATAAACTGTAGTGCAGAAACACAATGCTTTCTAAAAAAAATAATCGAATACGCTCGCTCAAAAAATAAGCAGTCTGTGACGGAAAGTCTTGGTATATAAAGATGTTTTGAGAAAGGGGGCATACGTTGCCACTTTTTCTCTCTTTTTTTTGTGCATATCGCTTTAGTGGCTGATCCCAGAAAGAGCGGGTACGCGGCCTTGTAAGGAATAGAAAAAAGAAGAAAAAAAAAACATTGTACTTGAACACGCGACATCAGTATCAGTTTGTGAGACACTGAGAGATAGTTGATTCAATGAGTCACTCTGGACGCATCACTGCTGCCCATTCGTCTACCTTGTGAGCTCTGACTAACCTAGAACAAACTTGTAACCCTAGGGCAGTCAAATTCTGTCTGACTGACTTAAAAGAATATTGGACATCATGGCGGAATGTGACAGTGCTTTGAATGACCCGTCTTGAGCCACAGTAGAGCAGGAAACTTATGAGAGCATCGCCTTGGCTATCAATGATTTGAATATGAAATGCCACTTACACAATTTTACTTCGTCTAAACTGTGAAGCCGGCCACCTCCGCTAATTTTATACTCAATCACAAGACTACCCGGTTTCTCTTTTTACAAACTGCTACATACCATAAAAACTGCAGTAAAATGCACAATGCTGTTCGTCCCAAGCTTTGTCAGTCGTTGGTCAATGGCAAATATTACTATTATCTGCATGCCGCATGCTCTTAAAGGCAAACGTAGCATAAATCTCTTTATTAAGTATGGTCACTGTGTCATTTATTAAAGATATATGGTACGCAAACAAGAGTGTCTTTTGTATGCACATGGCAGGGATTGCTTACATGCATACAGGCTGCGCGCAAACAAAAGCTTCAATTAAAAGGCACTTTTAGGGCACAATACGTGACTTATTATTTTTCTTGCGCGTGTTAGACTTACGAACACGGGCGTAACTGATTTTGTTTAAGCATTACTTTGAAGCGGGTCTGTGCCCGCACTAAATTTGCCGCATCTTTCCTGTTTTCCTGGCACTACACCCACTCGATTTCAAGCTATAGCGTTATATTTCATTACTTTTTTTGAGGAATGGCAAGTGAGAGGACGATATGCCCATCATATGACAACGTCACCGGACACGCTGTTGGATTATTCTTTGACGATGGCAAGACTTTTGTCGGTGTAACATCAATGGCTGTTCAAGTGGCTCTTTTGTAAGTATGCAGCATTGACTTGAATAACACGAATGTTTCTTTAATTCGTTTCTACTGCTTTCCTATAATCCGCATATCACGACCACGGGAAACTCGGGGACAATATTTCTGGAGCGCTTGTGGAACCACCGACCAAGTGCGACAGAAAGTTGCAAAACAGAACCCTGCTATTTTGCCGCCATTCCTTATTTATATCTAACAAAACAGTTACGTGGGCTCCTTGGTTGAACAAAATCAACATTACTGAACAAAACTCTTTGTGGGGCAAATTATGTCTAATCATAAAGGCCACCAAGCGCATAAGCCACCAAAGTTCGCTGCTTGAATCACTCTGTTTCTATTTATTTTATACTGTCGACAACTGTCTCTCCAACGAGTTGACAATGCTTAACTTAACGTTCAGTAAGCTCTCATCTGTTTTCCAATCACTGATTCTATATAAATGTAGATGAAATGCAATTATGTTGCAAGTTTACATGTCGAACTTTTGTCGGATCCCATCGGCTTAATGAGCGATATCTTAATGACGATCCGAGAAGCGCTGTGCGCTTTGTTTGAACCCCAGGGTTCTGCAAGATCGTACTCCTTCGTACATGTACGGAAAGAAAGTTACTTGACAGACACCACTTGAATGGAAATGGCACTTTTACGAAAGTCCCATAGCAGTTGATGTATAGCTGCTCGTATGCTTAAAAAACAATTGCTGTCAAGAACAGTTTGTGAGATCAGACGCCGGCTAATATTGGCAAATATTCTGTTTAGCTCTGCGGCTTTTTAGTAAGAAACACTTTCTGAATATAGTTGCTGTTTCGTTACCACCCTTGTGGCCTAGGGTAACCTGCGAGCCTGCATATGTAAACAGCTAGATTTTAAGACTGGCTGTTCTTTGTTGCGCAGGCTAGGAGCAAGTCAAGATTCGGTACTACGAAAAAGAGGCCGATACCGTAGAACTGTTGAATCGTAAGTGCAGCTTGTCGTTAGCCATCCGGCTTCACTAATTACATCTTTAGCATCAGGATTGGGTGAACTTTCCTCTTACAAACAGCTCTACTCTAAGACGCTTTTTTTTTAATATACGTCCAGGTGTCATGTGTCCGATGGATACCTAATGTCATCAATGAATGGAGGTCGCTATCCCGGCCTATCCAGTTGCAGCAGACGTTCTTTGAGAGAGTTCTTCTTCCGCAACAAGTAGGTGGAAGTTTATTCCAATGCTTTTTAGAGGTAGCCTTACTGCTTACTTTAAAACTTTAATGTCATATTTATAAGAGTTATAGATGCTTGTAGTAAATGCGCAGGGTTACCCTTCAAGGGGGCGATGCTGGTGCCTTTTGTTCATGGTAACGTATGTACAGGTATAGGAAATAAATATATATAGGTCTCCCCGTATATCGAGGTAACACAAGCATTGCTTCTAGTACGCCGCCAAATGGAAGCATTAGTGCCACATCAGGTGCAATACGATTGTCGGTCCCAGAGGCTGCATATTAAGGAAGAGAAAAGAATGTGCGCACGTGTACTATCAATGCGCCTTAAGGAAAACCGCCATGGTCGAAATTATTTCACAGCTCTCTTCTATACTAACATCCACTGCTCAGTTTTGGGACATCAGATCCTGCAAATAAATTAAAATAAATTTACATTGTTTTTCCTTTTAAGATATTTCTCTAACGGTATTAACGTGCACAGAGTTCTACCTATAGTCTGTAAGTGTTCAATAATATCAGACATACTGCCTCCTCAGTAACAGACCCAAGATCTGCTGGAAAGACTCACCGCCACCCGCTGAACGTGGGAACAATTATTTACCGGCAGTGTTTTACGAGGAAGTAGACTATGACGTATGCACAGAAAAGAGCACAACGCATAGGCATTTCTTCACTTGTGAGGTCAGTATTGATTTCTTATATTTTATTTAGTGCTTATGTTACATTACGCATTCTTAGCTTCTTTTGCGTCTGTGCGGGAGATAGGGCCAATGTTCACCACGTAGTCAGCACGCTATAGAGAGAGAGAGTATAAGAATAAAAGAAAGGCGGGGAGATTAACCAAGGCTGAGCCCGGTATACGCTACCCTGCACTGAGGAAGGGGGAGGGGGAAGGAAATTTAGAGCGGAGGAGAGAAAAGCACGCTGTAGCTCTTCGTATGATCAAGCTTATGGATATGACCGAAGGTTATTTGCCAATGTCGAACAGGCCCGACATAGGGAAAACACCTCATTAGTGTTGAATAGCTCACAGTAACGCATGTTTAGCATAAAACGAAAAAAAGAAACTATAAAAACTATTACTTTGACTTACCATCATCATAAGCATCATATTAGAAACACTTCCTCTGTGCAGTAGAAGACATGTGAAACTATAGCAGCTCGAAAACTAAAGAAGTTTTTCTTCTTAAGTTGAATGATCATATAACAAACAATAAAACGAACGAAGAAACAAAAAACGAACAAGCGTACGGACGAACAAACGAACGAATGAATGAAGGCACGAACGAACGTACAAACTATAGTACGGACGTAGAAACGAAAGAACGTACGAACGGACGAACAAACTAACGAACGTACGGGCGTACTGACGAACGAAAAAACGAACGAAAGAAAGAACGTACAAACGAGCAAATGTACGAAAGAACATACGAATGAACGAACGAACGTACGTACGAACGAACGTACGAATGAAAGAACGAACTTATAAGAACGAACGTACATCATGCTGCAGATTCTTTCATGAATCTGTACCGTGATGTTTTCTCGTCAACAGAAGCGGCGTAGCCAGTAGCGTGCTGCTTCCTATGTTTCTGTTGTGTTCAAGGTAACACTATCTGTTGTATCTGTTGTATCTGTTGTATCTTCAACGGGGATCGTGCTTAGAGTTGCGACATGTTCTGGGCCCATGGCAAAGCAGCACCTGTGCGCTACGTGCCACGAAAGCGCTGTTGAATTTCTTGCGGGCCACGAGCCTGAACCAAACTTTGTAAACTTGTGTGACTGTATGTGTTATGTGGTTATCACTGTATATATCATAATCGTCACCCAGCACCTGGAGTAGCATGTCAGGCGAACAGCCAGGCAAACATCTCCAGCTTCATTAAAAGGTTTATCTCTCTCTCTCTCTCTGTTGTATAAACACACTTGAGCTAGTGCCCCTCATAATAGTATCGTGGTTTTAGGAAGTAAGACCCCAACAATCACCATCACACTCAGGCTAATATTGATCATAGTTACCGTTTGTAGTTACTTTGCACCAAATTAACTACTTTACAACCCCATCTAGCAAAGAAATTTTCGGGTTGGTTCCATGGCTATCTTCTGGCCGCTTTGAATTTCTGTTCTAGTGCATTTAGTAGCCAATTGTCTTGTTATTTGCAGATAAAATAAGCAGCAAGCCCAAAGTCAATGTACTTTTTTATTGGCATGATAAAAGAAGATGTTAGCGCACAAATAAGGCACCGGCTGCTCCTTAGTCTGTAGAGAAAATCACATATAAAAACAGCGTTGTCCAATAATACCAGAACATAACGAATACGCAGCACATGAAATATGCAATTTCAACAACACCATGACACTTCAATATAGCGTCTCGAAAGTACAAAGAATAATGTCCGCTCATATAAAGTTCAGAAGTCAGCAGGTGAAACATAGGTGATGTAGATGGATTCTCACGTACACGCATAACAATATTCAAGACAACATAGTCAACAACCACATATGTATATACACTGTGACGTTAAAACAAAACAAATATTAAATGCGTTAATAACGGCCAATGCCATTATATATAAATGTGTGTGTGTGTGTGTGTGTGTGTGTGTGTGTGTGTGTGTGTGTGTGTGTGTGTGTGTGTGTGTGTGTGTGTGTGTGTGTGTGTGTGCGTATGTGTGTGTGTGTGTGCGTGCGTATGTGTGTGTGTGTTTGTGTGTGTTTGTGTGTGTTTGTGTGTGTGTGTGGCTCAAATGCCAGACTTTTACTCCATTCACGTGCGCTTCTTCACCGTCGCCTTCTCCTTCCCTAGCTACCTTCGTACGTCACAGGATTCCATCTTCCCCTGAAAGACTGCGAATTACAAACAAAAATGAACGAGGAGAGTCTTATACAAGAAAAACAGGCCCATAGTTCCATGTCCCTATGGAGTTCTATGACCTCGCCAAAACTTCAAAATAGCGTTCAGCAGTTCCGTGATGCTGAGCACAGCTCTGGTGGGTGAGGCTGACTGCTGCGTTCTGGAGAACATAACCATGCTCTGCATGTTTGCACTGATGCTGACTCATTCGGTGGACATGTCACAAATGAATCGTATTGGAGCACCTTGTAGCCCCGCTAGGGTGGATGCCGTAGGCGTGGGTATGCCGTGACCGATAGGCACGCGGCGCTTCCACTTTGTGTTTTCGTTGAACAAGGCTGATGGGGCTATGGCTCTGTCCATCCAGAATAAGAGGAAATGGTTTTGCGCCGTTTTCCTCGTTTTCTATGGCGTTGTCCAAGAAGGTTTATTTTTAGGTACAGTCTTGATATCAGACGTTGAAAAGGTCTCTGGCGACGTTCCTTTCTGCGAATACGTCTTGAATTTGATGTCTTGTTGGTTTTGAGAGAGACATTTTGAATTCGTCTTCGCTTCAGTTTACTCGATTTCAAACATCTTTCATTAAGCCGCGATTGCGATTTCGAGGTTTGTAGTTGCCCTTGTCGGAGTGCCTCTTGTTTCACGTGGTGTCCAGTAGGTACCTGGTGCGCTGTGGGCTGTTGTGATGCTTTTGGGGCAGTGAACGTAGTGTGTCAGAATTGATAAGAGAGCTCTCCAGAGGCTCCTGCGACGCCGTTCATTACGGATGCTTCAGGCACCCGGTAACGTGCGAGGTCTAATGCATCCGAGCCTTCTGTGTTCTTTCGACTCTCGGATGGGTTTGCACTAGACGGTGATACCACAGCAGGCTTGGCTTGGTCAGATTCTGATCACGAATGTTTGTATGCTTGCGGAAGAACTGAAATAAGCTCTTCTCACGCATGAACATGTATACTGCACCATATGACACGAGGCGTTACTGAAGAACCCGACGCCCTTGATTCTTTGCCTGGAATGCGCGGTCCACCACCTGGTTTTCCGTCATGCGGCTCTTCAGTTGCTCCAAACGCCCACCGCTTGCTTCACAAACTCGCTATAGGGAAGAGTTGTGGTTTGGTCGATGATGTTCTCGATTCATCACCTCACCTATCGAGAACGTAGCGAGTTTGTGATGCATGCGGTGGGCATTAGGAGCAACTGAAGAACCGCATGATGGAAAACCAGGTGGTGGACCGCACATGCCAGGCAAAGAGTCAAGGGCATCAGGTTCTTCAGTAACGCCTCGTGTCATACGGTGCAGTGAAGACTGAAAAATCAGATTTTCGTGCAGAAGGAAAACCTGATGGAAGACTAGGTCTTTTGGGAAAATGCTCTGGACTGTGATCGCTGAGTTGAAATTTTTCTAGGTGGTAGAATATAGACAAGTCTTCACTGTAGTCTATAAATCGTGTGATCGTCTCCTGTCTGATTTTTTCTCACGATTCATTGTTCTGGAAGATGTGTGTGAGGTAAAATCGGAAGGCCTCACCAGTGACGTACTCATTGAAGTTGGCTACCATCTCCCGTTCCGACCACGACGCAGCGGTAGCGTGGAACTCGAATAGGTCGAACCAGTCCTGTACGGGTCTATCGCCCGTTGATCCGGTGTACACTGGGATGCCAAGGTCCGCCGATGGCGCTGTCATGATGCAAGTCACAGTGGGGATCTGCTTGTGCGGTCTGCATGCAGTCAAGATGGCTTATTGAGGGCTTTGCTGATGCCAGGCCTTCATCCTGTCGACTTGTATGACGGTATGAATGAGAGACGTATCCTGTGACGTACGAAGAAAGCGATGGCAGGAGAAGCTGACGATTAAGAAGTGCGCTTGAATGGAATAAAAGTATGGCGTATGAGCCACGGTACGTCTCCCAGTCATAACCTCACACACACACACACTTCGTCCGTGGCCTACGTAATTACCTCCGGCTATGCGCTGCGTTGCCGCAGGTGATCACGGAGGCCACGGACGAAGTTGCGTGCATGTTTTCAAACATGTGGATAGAACACTGCTCACGCTCCCTGCTATCCTTAATGAAGCCAGTTTATAATGCTGATGTACCACGCGTGTTCTCATGTGCACACGGCAAAAACAATCTGCAACAAAATGAAGCTGGACTGTTAATCTTCGATCGGATTTCACTACTCGAAGCTCGGCTGCTATACGGTAACTCTAACTCTACTAATCAGTTTTGGTCGGCGGCGTCAAAGAAAAGCTATTTAACTTAATGTTTCTACTGGCTTGTTGGCTGGAATGTTCCAATGTTACTTTGTCTCTGGCAACATCTCAGTCTATTCTACATAATCGATATGTAGCGCACTGAACTTGTAATAATCAATCCGACATAGTTGCTCTGTCAAACTGGCGCAAACTTTCAGAAGAAAGTTATACGCGTCTCCCGAATCCTTAACCGTTCGCCTATTTACCTCTTGAACACTGTTGCATTAGAAACCTTCACTCGTTAAAAATATTTAGGCGTTCGTATATTATGTAATATAACACACTGAAAACAGTATTAAAAATACCATATCCTTCAGTTATTAATCTTATACTTAAATAACTAAGTCGAAATGTAGAGAAAAAGCGCGCACAAAAACGAGGAGCACAAAAATGAAGATGCGAGGACACGAGGGCTAGTGTCGCCGCCTCTTGTTTTTTGTGCTCCCCGTTTTTTTTTTGTACGCGCTTTTTCTCTTAACGATGTACAAACTCGCCCAACGTTCCATTCTCCTAAACTACGTTGCAACTTTTCCACCGCTCCTTGCTCAGTTAAGCTAATAGTTTACAAAACCTCAATACGACGACAGCTTAAATATGCTGCTGCAGAGTAGTACGTATCCTATGCACATAAAAGTTAAAAATAATGATTGTTCTGGAACCTGTTGAAAATAACTCTGATCGTTTTGCTCTCTCTAACTACCATCTCACTGCACCATCAAAGACCGCGTATTCCATCAGTCTTTAACAGCGCGTAAAAAGATTTCATAAAATATTCACGACACTTTATTTTATAACCACATAACTTGGAGGACGCTTGAGCTTCGCCTTCACGAGCAGAACGCGACAGCGTAATCGGGCGCCGTGCGCATCGCACGAACCATGCCGCAAAGAAAGGAACGTTTTTGCGCGTAACATTGGCCATTTCGTACTATCCTAGAATGCCTACTGCAAGTACCGTTTTGAAGTGCCCACTTCGCCATAATTATTTCTTTTGCAATTTGGCGAAGAACCCACTACGCGTCCCTAAGGTGCCACGTGCACCTGCACACTTCGTAACGGGTGACAGCTTTTAAACCACCCACTCGTGAGCGGTGATGCAACTCACATGTTTGTACACTTTGTGCAATTCTACGATTCTGCCACGCAATATTACATGCGTTATAAGGAGACTCCTCCCCCTACATCAAACACTTATAACGCTTTTCTTTAGGAAGCAGTTTCAAGCACTGACGTGGTTCCGTGGTACAACAACTTCTTGCCACGCACAAAGCCTGGGCTCGATTCTCACTCGGGCCAAATTTTTTTATTATTTATTTATTTGTATTTATCTCGAACTTTCGCTCACGGTCAACGCGGATTTTTCGCTCACGACCAAAGACGGCGACACCGACGTCGGAATGTCTGTTAGACGAGCCAGTTAACGCTATAGCGTCAATATACAAGTCCAATTTTTACTCCCTGTATCTTGTTATCTTGCGGTTTGTATTTTTACCCACTCCCGTAGCGTTGTAATGCCGGCAGCCTTGAGGACAAATAACTAAATCAAATAAATAAATAAATAAATAAATAAATAAATAAATAAATAAATAAATAAATAAATAAATAATATGCAACTTACCTGTGGGTTGCCGACCAAGTAAAAGATAAAGAATTCAGCTCTTATTCCTATGTCTGTACTTATTCAGAACCATATTATTTATCGTTCCGATATGAGAACTCTAGCCACAATACCCTTTGTGTTGTATTTTGCTACAAATATGGTGATAAAATTAAATGGCATGGCTGCCTTTGGCTAATTTTAGCTCGAGTTCTGGCTCCTTTTCAAGCACACCCAGTCACAACCCTGATACTGACATCGATTATTATTCGGTATTGGCAAAAAACAAAACAAAAACAAAACAATCACTAAAAGTGCTGTAAAGCTTAGTTTATTCTGCGCAAGCTAGTCCATCTTTTCTTGCTTTAAAACATTGTCTGCCCATGGCGTTTTGAGCCCTGCAATGCTCGCTTCTACTGCTTTACATAGGCAAGTACAGAGGTTCACACTTACCTTGTTCAAGAGAAACAAAAACATCAAAGACACATATAATTTCATTTAAACTTCATCCATATAATTTACATTTCAATTCGTTTTTCAGAGTACATCTGAGCTGACAGAATCATGTAGGATTCCGTGCTGTTACAGTACGGTGGGAGGCGGTGAGAGTGTTCCGAGGCTCCACCGTGCCCCCGATGGCACTGATTGTGAAGAAAATAAGGCAAGAACGAGATACAGCCTTTCCTCTCTTAAGATGGAATTTGAATAGAATTCCAAGGCACTGTTTTCTGCCTTACGCAATAGTTATTTTTGCTTTTTTTAGATGAACCCAAAAAAAGCCGCTTTTTGCGCGCCTAAACATATTCATGATAGCGCTTTGCGTGAACTGATTCTTTAGTAACATTTGTACCGATTACCAGCACGATGTTGTTATTACTTAATAATTCATAGTCATAAAAATTACTTCATTATTTACTAGTAATATAAGTTATTCTACAAGCGGCTAGGACTATAGCGCGGTGGGTTTACAGAGGAGGTAACAGCGGGGTGTATATGTAAAACCAATCGGACAGCCCCAGAACTGCCTTGCATTTCGAAGAATATTGCACATGTATTCTGCGGAATCCAGCAAGGTGGCGGAAAGGTTGTGAAAAGCAGAACTGACAACCACCCGTTTGTAGCACGAAGCCACAATTTTCTTGTGGCTTCGTGGTATAAGCGGGTGGTTCCCAGTTATCTCTTTCATGCCTTGCATTTATTCTTAAAACAACTGGGACGTAAGAGCTTTTTGAGAATACAAGTTCAATGGTCGGATTGGCAAGGCTTTTCTTTCGCAAGTCCTACTTGCCATTGGTTGGCTGCCCTCGCTAATGGATGTCCAGCGTCAGGATTGGCTGGAATTTTCTTTTAAAACGTATATATTCTAGCGTAGAATACTTTATGATACTTTGGGCCCAGGTATATATTTAAGGCATTATTCGTGCTTTAAAAAAGCTGTACACAATAAAAAATGTTGTACGCAATGTGCATACGTGGTGCGTATGATATTTGGCAGTCGTCTACGTGACTGTTACAAAATGAGTATAGTACACTAATAGAATGGTTTGCACTTTTTGTGTCATAAGCTCACTCTAACAAATAGTCATCACGTATCTTGAGTATTATTCTTTTCTGTAACGCTGGGTGTCCGGCATAGGTAGGCAAAACTCTCTCATGAGTCGACTCACTCACACTAACATTCAGTCGTGAGTCTGAGTCTGAGTGAGTCCGAGTGAGTAATGTTTTCGTGAGTTTGAGTCCGAGTGAGTCCGGTTAAGGAAAATTTTCGTGAGTCTTAGACCGAGTGAGCCCAAAGCGCGAAACATTTCTTGAGTGAGTCTGAGTGAGCTCCACATTTTTTGCCTACATATGGTTCAAATTACCCAACTTCAGCTTTACTGTCAGCTTTATGATAGCTGACGTTTGCACTCACAGCTGCTCGCACATAGTTCAAAGTACTAGATTTCATACGCCATCTCAATATTTATTGATCAGAGGCGTGAGGTATAGAGGGGGGGGGGGGGGGGGGGGTTCTTTTGATCTTCCTCCGGCAGAATCTTTCACGGGAAGTTGTTGATAAAGATAGCTCGTGTAAGTCATCTCTTTCAATAAAAGTGTCCTTGCTCGATTACAACCATTGATAACTCGTATTTGAAGGTACGAGATAAGAAGGAGAAAAGTAGAGCACCAATTATGTGACATTTTGGTGTAAAAGTGCACTGACGCTGTCGTTCAAAAAGTTAAATATACGCAAATGGACTCATCAGTCGACTCACTCAGACTCACTCAGGCTGATATGGAGCAGTGAGTCTGAGTGAATCCGAGTGAGTAATGTTTTGTTGAGTTTGAGTCCGAGTGAGTTCGGTTGAGAAAAATTTTGATGAGTCTGAGTCCGAGTGAGCCCTAAGGGCAAAATATATTTCATGAGTGTGTCTGAGTGAGCTCTACATTTTTTGCCGACCTATGGTGCCCGGTACTTACAGCTCCAGCCCTATATGCGTGTTGCCATTGTGACCTATATAGTACTCTTGGCAGCAACGCAGAAGGCACACAGAGTTAAAAAAAAAAAAGAAAAAGAAAGAAAGCGCAAGCAGTAGCATTAAATGACTATTGTTATTTTGATAGAAGATTGGAGAAAAGTGTGTTTAGTTTACTCATAATCTAGTAACTTTTCTCAATACAAAAGGGACGGCGGTGCGCATTAATCTACAAAAATCACATAGCAAGTAAAGTTAATCCTTTTATCAATCACATTTTCATGCCTTCTTTCCTTTCAGATTTGCGTTTCCGGAGTTTGCTTTTAGAAACTTTTTTGACGCTTTTTGACAGCAAATATCTTCATCAATTTTCATGTATGCAATAAACATGCATCAGTCGCTCCAACGTCTGCGCTCTCTGCAAGTTATTTGCGAAAAAGACGCCGTCATATTGTTCTAGGCGAATAATTGAGAAAGTTAAAAGAATGTGTGCGGAACCGTAATACACGGTGGTCATTATGCGGCGCTGTTAAACAAATTCTTAGCAACACACTTCCGGATTTTCTTTGCCCATCTCCGCTATTATTGCGCAATTTCCTATAAGTATAAACCTGGCATAAAATACAAAGCTCACGGTTTACGTGCGGCGTCCTGGCAGAGCTGACACCTGCTTTACAAACAGGATAGCTTCAGACACAAATTTTTATAATTGCGGACAAATATAAATGAAGAATGCCTCCACCCACGGAAACAAAGAAACTGCTATTATGCGCTGCTTCCGCCATTTTGCCTATGAGAGATGTTTGTGCCGGCCGTCACTGGAGGCGCCTGCGTCGACGGAGGAGTATAGCTGTAGCAGTAAAGGAAGGAAGAAAATGGAGAGAGGGGAAAGGCAGAGATGTTAACTAGTCCATAAAAAATGGTATCCTACCCTACACTGGGGAAACGGATAGGGGGAATTCGAAAGTTAGACGTACGTAGAAGGAGGGGGAGAGGAGAGATGTGCTGCAGCAGCACATCTGCAGTATACCTATAAGAGCGTGAATTAGAATGAAGAGAGAGAAGTCAACCAGGATGGCTCGGTTTCGTAGGCGCGCCATCATGGAAGCATTTGCAGACTCAGCACTGACTAACCTTAGCGATTATCCTCATTTTTACACTACTGGCGGAGAGCATTTCGTGCGGGCCGAGGTTTTATTCTTTTTTTTTCATACCTCACAATAAAGAAAGTCAAACACGAAAACTGGAAGTATCCATTACGAGGCGGCGCTGTCGTGTACCGAGGCCAAATTTCTACCAGCACATGTCTGGTCAGGTTCCTTCTCCCCTGTGCGCATTCTGTGCTGAGCCCGAAACAACACATCCTTCTATTTGACCTGCATGCGATTTACTGTAGCAAGAAAACCCTTCTAGAAACCCCTTTACGAGCTATTGTAAGATATTTGTCTGTGCCTGTCATTTTGTCTTTTAGAGGCTCCATTCCCGGGTTATGCTATGCGAAATTTGGCTTGGCTGTGCGGAATTAATGAAACTAGTCAGTTACCTAGCTAAACAGGTTACTCTTATCGCCATCGCTATACAGATATCTACATAAAAGTATTGGTTCTTTTTATTTATTATTATTTCTAAAAATGTTTTGCAATTCTTTCTACGTTTTATCATGCAACTACATTTCGTTCTTAATTCTGAGCTTTTACGTAAATTTATAAAACCACCCGATTCTTGGCCAATCCCCCACAGTATACGTGTGAGCCACAGTGGCTAGGCAAAGAAGATGAAGAACAAAATGGTCAAAAGGAGTACGCGCTATGGGTGTTTTACGCAGGGTGAGCAGCCGTAGATCCGGGATGAGAAGAAAGGCACTTTTGATGATATATAAAATGTATGTCCGGCCGGTGTTAGAATCTGGTTGTGTTCTATTTTCTGGTGCGCCAGCGTACAAGCTTCGGCCGCTGGTTCTACTTGAGAGAGAAGCTCTACGGCTGTGCTTAGGCCTTCCTAAATATGCGGCAAATGCAGTGTTATTCCCAGAAGCGCGCACGCAACCCTTTTTATGCCGTTTTAACCTTCTAACGGTGCAAACTTTCTTAAGATTATACGAATCACCCTATATCCGCGATCAGATAATTTTTATCTCGGACCCTGATTCTTTTTCTCAGCGCATTGGCCCAAATTTCATAAACCACAAATTGTATATGTTCAGTCGTTACTTGATCCACTAAAGGTACAAATTCGTGATTTGCTTCCTCTGACTACACAAGATAACTATCCCGAAATTGTGTATCATGATATTTTTCCGAACCACGTGAAATTGTTACCTTCCGGCATTTTAAATGGTTTGTTGCAAGAACATATACAAACTATGTCAACGAATGTTTTTATTGCAACGGATTGCATCGCAGTCTGAGGAAAGATCTGGTATCGGAATATTTGGCCCTGAACTTGATTGGTCTTTTTCATTGCGATTGCCGGATTTTATTCCCGTTTTCCTTGCTGAATTTAGGGCAATAGTTCTGGCTTTACGTAAGTTAAGTACTTCAATTCCAGTAGCGGCAGTAATGACCGATTCATTGTCTGTGTGCCCTTCGCTTTCCAAATCCGGTGACACACCTATAACAAAGCTCTTTAATATACTGGTCCCCGCGCATCTACAATGTATTCATTTAATTTGGGTACCTGGCCACAAGGGTTTGGTTCGCATTGAAATGGCGGACAGTCTTGCAAAGGCGTCGCTGACTGCACCGATAATTCCTGTTCTCCCGCCAACACCTCACATCAAGACGGCGCGTTTCCGGACACTTACAATTAGAAAAAGCTTATTAGACTCGGCGTTGACAGCTTCTCCAGAATACAAGCACCTTCCATTCACTTGGCACAGCGATTTAGCTAATTCAAGGTTGATGGAAGTTGCCCTAACAAAAATTCGTTGCCGCGTTACTTTCCTGAATTTTTACTTCCATCGATCAGGTTTTGTGAACTCCTCGCTGTGCCTTTTCTGTAATCCGGAAGAAACGATTAGTCATTTTTTCTTATCATGTCGCCGGTTCAACACATTCAGGAAACGAATACTTGTACAACCTCTTCGAAAACTGGGCCTGGAATTATCGGAATCCATTCTTCTTTCTTTTGGGGCCACTACGCTGGGGTACAGCCACAGGAATACATCATTGCGACTAAAAGAATATCTTGCTAAATTCCATGAGCATTAAAATTTTTCATTACTCATAACTGACACTTTAATTCAAAACAAATAGCGTAACAAGGAGTCACAACATACAGAAAATATAGGACGAATTCACCATCTACTCGGCCGATCCCCTCCATTGGGTATGTGCCATGACGAGAGGTCAACAACAACATCAAGTGGCTTAGCATGACGCAATCAGTGATCTCACAGCAAGAACTGCGACGTGAAGCCACCAAGACGCCAGACTTGTCCTTGGAGAGTGCTTACGTGACTGCCACGTCGACGTTCGAAGCTTCACGTGATATAAAACGCCGTGATGTAGACACACAGAAGGATATCGTGGACAGGCGCCTCCACTCTCCCTCATCAATGCAAGCCGGGACACAAAACCTAGGTACTACTCCAGGTAACTTTGTTCTGTTGAGCTTATGCGGCTTGGTTAAGAAATGTGGCATTGCTTAGCACACGACGCAATAACATGTGGTTCTAACACATCAGTACCACTTGAAGTGAATTAGTACATCGAGAACTGTGAAGAATTTTGTATCTCTAAATCGGTACTTGTGTGTCGAGGACATTGTTACAGCCTCGAAAAATCTATCATTGCTTTATGGTTAACTACAAAAAAGTAACAGCAGGGGTGTGTCCAGATAAGATCGAACACGAGGTCCCGGTCACCATTCCCGATTTTGATGAAATTTACTGTAGGTCTAGGCATTACACCCAGAACAATGGTTTCGCAGTTAGTCTTGCGAAAAAAAATTTTGTTCGCCTGAAAAAATATATACAAATTTTAGCCGCAAAAAACGCTTTTCCGCCAATTTCGCGATTTCTGAATTTTGAGCGCACCTAGGGAAAAAACGGTGCACTTCTTCATCATAATATTTATTCCCCTTAAAGAACAAGTAAAATACAATCTTATGAGTCTATTATTTTCCTTGCTTGTCGAAGCACTTTTCACGAAAAAAATCACAAACTTGGCAAATTGCACATAATACCTGTATTTCAGGAATTTATTGCTGCAAGCAAGTTAAAGTGAGGATAATAAAAATCGGTACATATAACTTCGATACTTTCGCTTTCTTTTAAAATAATTTGCGTGGTTTTATCGCGTTCCGTTTTACTCGATAAGTGGGCTGAAATGTAAGTGACTTACCAAAAACGCCGAACTTTGAAATCGATTTTCTCAAAAAGGCCATTTTTAATTTTTTTGTAAATCCCTCTGATTGAAGTCAAGGACGTCGTCTACCGTTCTGCAGAAAAAAACGTTGCATTATTTTGGTTGCTAACAAGTTATAGTGCGTCAAATGTAACCAAGCCAGCCTAGCGTCCGCGTCGTTCGTTATGTGCTGAAACTCGGATATAAATTGCTAAAAATACTTGTACGTGACATAATCACAAATCAGAAGCTCCACACCAACAAATGCGCAGCCAGGTGTCATGGTTCAGCAAGCTTTGTTTTGCGATCAGCCGCTTGACAAACCCGCAGCAGCGGCCGCTCGATGCTGCGGGCACTACCATTACATGAGTGCCGCTTCGACTGCGGATGAGCTCCGCTTGTGCGCCAAACTACGCTCAGAGGACAAACGAGAGAAGGAATGCACCACTGTGAAATTTAAAGGCCGTTAAGTGCCAACAAATGTCATAATATGCAACGAAAACTCTGCCGGCAATTTCCCAGTGAGCGCCTTCAATACAGCACGCATGTATTTTTTAACGCGGTAGCGTTAGAGAGCTCGTGTCGCAGAAATTCCGCTGTCGGCGTCGGCACCGTTGGTTGTGAGCGAAAAATCATCCGTGAGCGAAAAATCGAGAAAGTAGCAAATAAAATAAACGATAAAATCTTCGGTCCCAATGAGGATCGAACCCGGGCCGTTCGCGTGGCAAGCAGGTGTCGTACCACAAAGCCACGATATTGCTTGCAGCTGCTTCGGACAAAAACACTACATAAATGTCATGTAGTGAAAGGAGTCTCGACGCATTTTGTTCGGCAGGTGTCACGACGAAAACTAGTCCATACGGTAGGCGCATTCGCGAGGCCATCAAACTACGTCGAAAAACGCCGGGATAGTGCAGCCATCGCCGCTAAATACACACACGAACTTTCAAACAGCTCTAAAAATGGACAACTATGTCCATCTAGAGGAAAACATATCAAGCCAACGCAACAAACGCTAGATAATGTGCTTCCATCTGTGAGGCATTGTGAGAAATATGTCTCGCCTTTTCATGGCTTCCGAGAGGGCCGGCGCGCGGCGTATATCTTGGAGGCCATGCGACTCTTGCTTTAGATCGAAAGCCTGTAAAATTCGCGCGCGTGCGTGCGTGTGTGTGTGTAACAATACACATTAATAAGTATGCACTTAGTGGTTGAAGTGCGCACTAGGGGCCGGATTTCGCTATCGCGTTCAACTCTTAAAGGCGAAGCTTAAGGGTCCCCCAATTTTCCCCCCTGCTGTTATGCCCGAAGCCGCAAAATATCGTGATAAACGCTCGACGTGCGTTGAATATTCTATCTGCGGACGCACAACAATACAGTATTGTAAAAACGGTTCTTTAATGAAGCAAAGGACTTGGACACACTTCTTTTACAGCCGGCTGACACAAGTGTTCTGGCACGAGAGGAACAACTGCAATTTGAGTTGTTCGACCATCGGAAGCACGTATGACAGCTTTCTTCAGATGTCAATGGCTTTCTTTTGTGTCATATGTTGCTCATAGAATGAACATAATTATCTTTAGGCCATCAGAAGAGAGAAAGCAAAACATGAGCGCACTACTGCAGGCGCTCACTGGGAAATTGCCGGCAGAGTTTTCGTTGCAGACTATGACATTTGTTAGCACTTAACAGCCTTTAACTTTCAGAGTGATGCATTCCTTCTCTCGTTTGTCCTCTGAGCGTAGTTTGGCGCACAAGCGGAGCTCATCCGCAGTCGAAGCGGCACTCATGTAATGGTAGTGCCCGCAGCATCGAGCGGCCGCTGCTGCGGGTTTGTCAAGCGGCTGATAGCAAAACAAAGCTTGCTGAACCATGACACCTGGCTGCGCATTTGTTGGTGTGGAGCTTCTGATTTGTGATTATGTCACGTACAAGTATTTTTAGCAATTTATATCCGAGTTTCAGCACATAACGAACGACGCGGACGCTAGGCTGGCATGATTACATTTGACGCACTATAACTTGTTAGCAACCAAAATAATGCAACGTTTTTTTTTCTGCAGAATGGTAGACGACCTCCTTGGCTTCAATCAGAGGGATTTTAAAAAAAAAATTAAAAATGACCTTTTTGAGAAAATCATTTTCAAAGTTAGGCGTTTTTGGTAAGTCACTTACATTTCAGCCCACTTATCGAGTAAAACGCAACGTGATAAAACCACGCAAATTATTTTACAAGAAAGCGAAAGTATCAAAGTTAATATGTACCGATTTTTATTATCCTCACTTTAACTTGCTTGCAGCAATAAATTCCTGAAATACAGGTATTTTGTGCAATTTGCCAAGTTTGTGATATTTTTTCGTCAAAAATGCTTCGACAAGCAAGAGACATAATATAGTCATAAGATTGTATTTCACTTGTTCTTTAAGGGGAATAAATATTATGACGAAGAAGTGCACCGTTTTTTCCCTAGGTGCGCTCAAAATTCAGAAATCGCGAAATTGGCGGAAAAGCGTTTTTTGCGGCCAAAATTTGTATATTTTTTTCAGGCGAACAAAATTTTTTTTCGCAAAACTAACTGCGAAACCATTGTTCTGGGTGTAATGCCTAGGCCTACAGTAAATTTCGTCAATATCAGGAATGGTGACCGGGACCTCGTGTTCGATCTTATCTGGACACACCCAGCATTAGGTGCTGATAAACAATTATTCCACAACACTGCTTCCGTTATTTATTTATTTATTTATTTATTTATTTATTTATTTATTATCAGCTTCTTTTACGTGTAGTACGTGTGCAGTGACACCAAAGTAAGTATTTATTGGTTTTCTAGAATTATCTGGACACTTGATGTTTGATCCATGCCGTTATTTCATTCAGGAAGATTATACGCTTCTTTAATGTGAAGCTTTCTTGTACCCCTTACACAAAGACGAACTAAAGTCCTCTTGAGGAAACTCCCTTCTGTTACGCTTTCAGTAAGCAACGCAACAGATAAGTTGCAGCAAAGCACTCGGTGCTGCTTCCTAAGCAAAAAGAACAAAAGTATCCTGTCGAACTGCGCCGCTGATCAATATAAAAGCCTTTTTGCAAGCAACGAAAAAGTTATTAGTATAGCAGTGTTATGTCTATAAAATGTTCATGTTGTAGAGCATTACCATATGTTAGGAAAAAAGAAAGAAAGAAAGAAAGAAAGAAAGAAAGAAAGAAAGAAAGAAAGAAAGAAAGAAAGAAAAAACTATCACTTCACGCACACGCCAAGCTTCGCTTGCCACCATTTTCGCGATAGGCGAAGTACTCCAGACATTCTTTTTTTTTTCTAGGTGATTTCCTTGCAATTTCTTTCTGCGCTTTTCTCCATCCACCCGTCCTTTAAGACTTAACATCCCGAGCCTAACTTTACAGGCCGGTTTCGTCATTCACACTAGGCCTCCACGTTTATTCGCAGCTTGGTATGCCACTCATACGACTTGCAAGGAGCTTCACAAAACGAATGACACGCGTACGCAGCGAGTCGTACAACCAAACCATTCATGCAGCCAAGCCATTTTGTTGCCCAGCGTGCGTAATAATAACACATCGCTGTAATAAACGTTCGTGTACCGATCAGTCGATTAATTTATTAATCTTTGTTTTTACCTTTGGTTTTCATAATCGTTGTTTGTTATTAGAAATACTTATTCTTGTGTTTTTATTGAATGTACATCGAACAGCAAAAGTGTGCGGGACGTGAAATATCCCAGAAAATTGTATTATTGCTTTGTCTGGGAGCATAACCAAATAAATGTACTAGTCTGTAGTTGGTATTGAAACCTATACAGTCAACAGTTGGGTTAGAAGTATTACGCACTTATAGACCAGAAATTTGTTGGGGAGTAAACGTCCGATAAACTTTTGCTGTTGGATGTACTTAATCGGCCTCTCTGAGTACATAGGAACGAGGAGGATTGGATGAAGTTGGACTCGCCAAACTGTCACTTAACGAGGCTCTTCTGAGTGGCTGGGAGTGATGTTCCAGCGGCCTATGATCGCTACCGGTATGAGAGCGCTGCCCGCTTACAGGCTACATCGAGCCGTGGTTAACAACTTCCGGCGTGTTGTTAATCTTTTACTTGACTCGCCAGCGTAACTGTGTTCACGAGACGCCGTTAGATCAGGCGGATAACCAATAACCTGAGTAACGTGGGCGCAATTTGTGTAAGCTGTGCCATGACTTGGTAACTACCCCACATAATCTTTCTCAATGAAACTTCTTTTCCACTTCACTGGAATATAATCTTTCGTGTAGCCAAGTATTGAATAAAAAGGTGAGCTCATGAAAACTTTGCCTGCTTATGCGGTTAGCTGATTTGCGGAGACGACATCTTTCGTACTTTTCTTAACGTTGGGTTTCTCTTTGCGCTGTTCCAAAATAGCAGTCGCTAAGGCTTGTGCATGATGCGCGTTGTGATTACATAAACAACTGATACCGCTCCGAAGCTGTTCTTGGCGTGCGAGTCTGTATTGGCACGCTAGCTACCGGTTAGTGCGCAGGCACGTGAGCCATCAAAGCGCCCACTGGCACACTTTGAGCACGTGATTAATGCGGAGCTAAGCTCCAGCTACGGTGCTCAACTGTTGGGTGTCACGCGAACCTATCGTAAAGTGTGTTGTGCTACTGCATACTCAAAGTAAACGGATCCGGCAATACGTGCCGCACTAACCGCCGCCTCCTTACCCACTCCACGAAAAAGCCTATATTTACAGCTCAAGAAAAGCGTGAAGCACGACGTAACGAACTGCGATGAAAACGAAGAGAAGACACGCACGTCGGGGAAACGCAGGGAACGTGACCACCACATAGATACAACTTTGGGCCTTCGTGACGCCCAAACATGAGACGCAGTATCAGTGCAAAGTTGCTTTGTAAATAATGTTCCCTTGCTGCTTTCAAAAGGTTCCTTTCACCGCTTTATAGGCCGAATGTGTTCACTACCACGCAATAGCGCTTTCTCCCTTCCGCTTAATTTGGCTTGACCTTAGTTTCCGGCTGTGTTTGCACCCCGTCTCACTTCAAGTGTGCACTGGCAGAAAATTTTAAAATAATTCAACTTAAAAAGAGTACTGTAAATTACTTCTCAGACATTGCACGCTCGAGAGACAGAGAGAGAAAGGAATATAGGAAAGGTAGGAAGGTTAACTAGACTACGCCCAGTTTGCTACCCTGCACGTGGGGAGGGATATGAGGGGTTAAAAGAGAGAAAACGCGAGTGTATACAATACAACTTGTACAGTTCAATGTGGTGGCGCCGTGGCTGCGGTGCTCGGCTGCTGACCTGAAAGACGTGGATTCGATCCCTGCCACGACGGCCGCAATTCGATGGAGGCGAAACGCTAGATGATCATGCACTGTACGATATGTCAGTTCTTGTTCAAGGTATCTATAGGTGGTTAAAATTATCCGGAGCCCTCTACCACGGCGTGCCTCATAATGATATCGTGGCTTTGGCCACGTAGGTTAATACCCCGCTTTCATGTACGCGTTCAAATTTGCTCGTGTTTATTGTGCACCTTGCAACACAAACGCAAATGGCCGATCGGGGAAATGAGAGGCGGACGCTTTAACGAGAGCGTTCGCAAACCGCCGGGATACAGGGATACATACAGGGATACATACAAAAACTGGCATGACGACACATTTCTGTATGACGAACATAACTGACACGTGGTAACATGAAAATCATGATATGCATGTCATGTATGACATGATTTACATGCCACGCTCATGGCGCACTCGCGGCCGTTTCGCTAGATTAATATACACCAAAATTGGTATTGTGCGATGTGACTTTATGAACAACATGAATAACAGGTAGTAGCATGAAAACCATGACATCCATGATATGTATGTCATGATTTACATGCCACGCTCGTGGTCCATTCGCGTCCGTTTCGCTTGCGTGATATACACCAAAATTGGTGTTACGCGACACGACTGTATGATGAACGTGAGACGTGGTAACATGAAAATCATGACATGCAAGTCATGTACGACCTGATTTACATGCCACGCTCATGGTGCGCTAGCGGCCGTTTCACTAGATTGATATACACCAAAATTGGTATTGCGCGATGTGACTGTATGAAGAACATGAATAACAGTTGGTAAGATGAAAACCATGACATGCATGTCATGTATGTCATGATTTAATTGCCACGCTCATGATGCATTCACGGCCGCTTCGCTAGCTTGATGTAACCAAAATTGGTATTGCGCGAAGCGACTGTATGACAAAGGTAAATGAGACGTGGTAAGATGAAAATCATGACATGCATGACATGCACGACATGATTTACGTGTCATGCTCATGACGCACTCATGCCGTTTCGCTTGCTTGACATACACCAAAATTGGCATTGCGCGACGCGACTGCATGACGAACGTAAATGAGACGTGATAACATGGAAATCATGACATGCAGGTTATGTATGTCATTGTCACTAATCCCGTTAATGGGGACGGCAATCTCCGGGCGGATTCTAAGGGCTGGCGTCACGGCCCTCCGAAAACGCACCACGAAAGCGCTGACAATTTAGAGTTGGTCCTTTGGTGCGCCAGCGAACGCCGGTTGTGGTCCAAAGACCGAGTCAGAGCCGAGAGTCGATAACACAAACGAAAACGAAATATATTCTCAGTTAAGGTAATACAAATAACACAAACACATGCACACTCGGCTGGTACCAGTTACAACTTCACAATATAATTCAGATGGTGTTTACACAACGGGAGCTAAACAAACAGATCACACGCTACGAATGCAATCGCATGCATTACAACGACAGTTAAAGTCCTGAATAAACAATGACGTATCCAGTCCACAATACTTGGACGGTAATCGAATGCTTCTCTTCAAGGAAACACTCACGCCAGCTCCAGCGTTGATCGTCGTAGCTCAACCGTCGTCGTGACTTGTCACGGCTCACACAGTGTCGTCATCGCATTCTTCCAGATTGACGATCGACTGACCGCACACCATCATAAACACGTCTTCTTTGGCTACGGAGCCACATCGTAGCCTAACTTCACCATCACCGGGCCGACTGACTCACTCCTGTCTCCTTCACTTCTTCACTCCTTCACTGACCCTCGACTGGTCGTCGTCGCACGCTTTTATCCCTTCTCCCCCGGTTTCTAGAAGCGTCCGGAGGGTTCTTCGGCGTGCAGTACAGCTAAGGCCAGAGAAAGGGCGAAAGCTTTCTCGTAGGTTCGAACCTTTCCTTCTAGATGTTTCCAGGCGTTGCTGGGCGTTTGATCGCGTTGTCTGCGTCTGGCTCGAGTGGGTGAGGAGGATGCGGCGCGCCGGCGTCTTTTGATGCTTGTTTTTTTTCGTCGTTCGCGCTTCTTGGGCGCGCGACTCGCGCCGTTCTGAAAGCGGCCGCGCGCGTGCTTTATTAAGCGCTAATTTGTGACAGTCATGCTTTACATGCCGCGGTCATGGTGCATTCCCGGCTGTTTCGCTATCTTGGTATACACCGAAATTGGTATTGCGCGACGCGACTGCATGACGAACGTAAATGAGAGGTGGTAACATGGAAATCATGACATGCAGGTTATGTATGTCATGATTTACATGCCGCGCTCATGGTGCATTCCCGGCCGTTTCGCTAGATTGATATGCACCAAAATTGGTATTGCGCGATGTGACTGTATGAAGAACATGAATAACAGGTGGTAACATGAAAACTATGACATGCATGCCATGTGTGTCATGACTTACATGCCCCGCTCATGGTGCATTCGCGGCCGTTTCGATAGCTTGATATACACTAAAACTGGTATTGCGCGATGTGACTGTATGATGAACATTAGTGACAGGTGGTAACATGAAAAACCATAATATGCACGTCATGTATGGCATGATTTACATGCTCTACTCATGGTGCACTCGCGGCCATTTCGCTCCTTTGATATACACCAAAATTGGTATTGCGCGATGTGACTGTATGACGAACATAAATGAGAGGTCTTAACATGCGAATCATGTTATGCATGTCATGTACGGTATGATTTATATGCCACTGTCATGGTGCGCTTCCAGCCGTTTTGTTAACGTGATATATACCAAAATTGGTATGGCATGACACGAGTGCGTGATGAACATAAGCGACAGGTCATGCGTTTATATATCAGAATATGGTTTCATTGGCATGGTGTACACTAGATTGTGCATGCATGCGTGCATGGCAAACATGCGATATATGGTGGACTAGATGCCATGGCATGAATGATTTCATTTGGCTCAAAGACAAACAAGGCGATGTATGCAGCTCTTTGCTGGCTGCTTCGCATTACATCGATTCCCACAATGCGTGGGATCTGCCGAATTTTTTTACTTGGAAATACAGAAAATTAGGCATGTTCAATTATTTTTATTTGTCACGCAGCCTCGCAATGAGTAGACCCCGGTGGTCTGTTGGCAACCATTCTCAGAGTAGCAATGCAAGCGAGAAGCGTGACCGAAAAAAGAACACTCAGTGTATCAGCAGTGGCTTCCAAGGTCCAACGCTGCCCGCGTTGTATTGGATAGTAAACCCACGCTCGGAACTCGGGGTGAGTTCACCGCGCAGACTCTCCTGCATTTTCTGGAATTAAAAAAAAGAAAGAAAACTCTACACACTCTTGGTCTTTAGAACATACGCGAACATGAATGTCAGTGCTTGCGTGTGCTTATCTCGTGATCGCGGTGGTTTGTACGTCTCGCGTTGAGAACACGAAGGTCACTTGGCTCACTGCAGCGGCCGCTTTTGCGAAAGCAGCGCGGTGCTCACGCAGAAATAAGTTACAAATGTGACAGTTAGTTCGCCCTCATCCTGTGTATGTTCGTTCCGTGCGTCATTTCTGCTCGAGCAGCGCGTTGCAAGTTTCGAGCTGCTTGCCGTTCTTCGCGTGACATTACAATTTGTTAATAATAATATCTGGGGTTTAACGTCCCAAAACCACAATATGATTATGAGAGACGCCGTAGTGGAGGGCTCCGGAAATTTCGACCACCTGGGGTTCTTTAACGTGCACCTAAATCTAAGTAAACGGTCCTCAAACATTTTCGCCTCCATCGAAAATGCAGCCGCCGCGGCCGGGAATCGATCCCGCGACCTTCGGGTCAGCAGTCGAGCGCCATAACCACTAAACTACCGTGGCGGGGTGATTCCTATGACAGAGGGATCAGCCCTGTTTTTTTTCTCTTTTAGTTCGTTCTACTTTCTCTTGTTTTTGTTTGTATCTTCAACACAACCATCATGCTATGGATAACCGGTTCTAATGTAGCCCACGTTCCCATGTTTTTTCACATATAAATAAAAATGTAGTAAGAAACAAAAAAACCTGACAGAAAATTTAATTACGGTGGTAAGTTTTCCTAAGTAATATTAGTAATGACTTGCAGGCTGTATTTATCTCTTCATGACTGCACATAAGGGTGATAATAAGTGCAACGATTTAAGCCGCGTAAGGACTTTACATGTCGCTGCGTAATGGTTGAGGACTAGTTGCGCACCAAATTACCTTATAAAGCAAAAGAGTGATGATTACGCACCTCTCTTTTTTCTTTGTTCGTCCATTTGGTGTTAGAGATGACGAAGCTTAACTTCGTCAGCGCCGCTTCAGGAGTCATGTCCGCGCCTGGTATAGCACCAGCCTTGAGTAATTCCTGTAGACAGCCGAAAAACGAAGTAATATTAGAATAAGAATGAGTACCAACTTCATGGTGTTGGGATAGTGAGCTCTAACGCAAACTACCTTCCCATGTTCTGACAAAATAAAAAATGAGTCCTTAAAATTCCCCATCTTTCGTTCATTCATAGCAAAGAGTCTTGTTCTGGCAGACTTCATGCCTTCAGGTTGTATGCGAGGAACTATTGGTCAGTTGCCAGCTCGTAAAAAGATCACGCGCCGTCACAGGATTACCGCCACCGTAGCTCAATTGGTAGAGCATCGCGCGCGTCATTCGAAGGTTGCAGGTTCGGCTCCTGCCGGCGGCAAGTGCACAACAACAACAACAACAACAACAACAACAACAACAACAACAACAACGGCGACGACGACGGCGACGACGACGACGAGGACAACAACAACAACTTTAACTTTGCCATGATTCCGGAGTGATGGTGTGTTCTCCAATCAGATTGCGCATGCGATAAAATTGGTGTTTGTTGAAAATATTGAAGGACGCTGACCGAGAAGAAAAATGTATACTGACGCCTTTCGGCTCCCACACGGGAGCCTTGTTCATAATGAAGGAGCTTCACTGTGAACAAGGCTCCCGTGAGGGAGCCGAAACGTCAGTAAATCGTTTTAACCATGGGGGGCGTCCATCAGTGTTTTCACCAATGTCTCATCTAGCCCAGACGAGATTTCGTCAGACCGTCGACTTCAAGAATGGTGTTTGATGCTCTTGAATGTGGGCAAGCATCAGTGACTATTGTGTAATGTACGCGATGCATGTATTTGTGTAGAGGGACTATTCGATCCTTCAGGTCACATTCTAGGACGCACTACTATGCCCGCCGCTATCGTTGCGATTTTACTGTTGCTCGTATGTTTGGGTATACGTTCAACCGATAAAGAGTTAGACCCGCAATCACAAGCCAATCCTATACTTATCGCTCCACCTATTTACCGCTTGTGCTTCCTTAGTGAGCGTTGAGGACAGAAGACGATAAGCAGAGCAAATTATAAGCGTAAAGTTACTTTGTGAATCTTGGCTTACATTGTTTATGAGACATCTTATGGACACGAAAACAATGAGGTGGCGTGATTGGTGCTGGGCTTCTGCGCCAACTTAGAACACGCATGGTTTGATCGCAGCGGATGTGTGCTCGCTTGATTATTCAGCGAGCTCATAGCAGCATTTTGCGTTGAACTAGGTTAGAACTGCGTCTGCCGTTTTACGAAGGCCTAAACATTTTTATAAACGTGTTTCTTTCTACATAGACTCGTGTCTTCCTCAGTTGCAAACACACGTGAAACAACGAATCTATCCTAAAGTTGGCTTCTCCACGTACATACTATTTTAATGGAAAAGCCTACGATAAGTTGGCTTCATCTCTCTTCTCTTATTATTTGTGCAACAGATTCGTACGTAACAAAGTACGTGTAACAGTTATAACCTGTTACATGTTTCCTGGTACTTTCCCGGTAGTATTGTAGCTGATTTAATTTGCTCGGTAATGATCACTATTATTTGATTTTTTTTAGGGAAGAAACACATTTAATTAGTAACGTTATTCACAAGACAGGCTGCAACAGGTTACGTAGCTTTGAGTATTGTAATTTGTTGGAAACGTCAGTAGAATCCCCCTCACCCCCCCTGAATAATCCCATTTTAAGTACGATTTGACTTCAGCAAGAAATATTCGTACATTATTTACTCAGGACAGGATTTGACCAAGGCGTAAATATGTACAGACAATGACAAGGAGCCGTCGGAATCGGCGGCTATTCAATAACCTTTGAATACTTTACGTCAAACTTAAAAGTAGTTACGCATGCAAAACATCTCTCAACTTTAGTACTCCAAAGAATTTAATCCCGCGATATAACGAATGAATTACGGAATAGTCACTTGTAAATTCACAAAGCTCCAAATATGTGAAAGTTCCTTTGCTGAGAAAACTTTTAGTTCGTACGTCGTCTATCTTTTACCATTAACTTTCACTAATAATATAATCATTGCATAGATTAAAAAGATATTAAATCTCTCTAAGATCGAAAAGACGCCATAAGGGACCGGCTTACCGACCAACTTTTCAAGGGACAGAGAAATGAAAAAGCCCGAATTCGCTGAAAAAAGAAAAGGTAAAATAGAGACTCCTAAAGCTACAACTCTGCAGTCCTAATCTACAAAGTATATCGTTCCGCAGTGTTGTTTGTCATTCGCAGCTGGCCTTTGCTAATAATATGCCCGGCATCCAGAATGGCTATAGCGTTTGCTTCACAAGAGTACAGATTTGAACTTGCTGCATCATTCACGAAAAAAAAATTGCAGACCAAAGGAGAGAGGCGACACCAGTGCAGGCATTTCCTTTTACGAGCAATAGCTGTATAATCAGTTTTTGCGATATTGGAGCCTATCCTCTTGTTTTTGTTCCTACCAGTTATTTGGCTGTGACTATTAGCCTGCTAATGCGCAGTAAACTT
>NC_051180.1:31780591-31800395 GCF_013339695.2 Rhipicephalus sanguineus
CCACATATCGCTAGTGCTATCACTACCACCACAACAGTGGCCCAGTTTTCGCAATCGTGCGCTTGGTATTAAGGCATAGATTATTATTTTCACTGCCTTCCTTTCGCTTCTTTTGCTTTGTTTCTATGGGATGATTGCCACAGATACTCGCACATAGTACTTAGGAGGCTTTTGGATCACAAAGCTTCGCTAAAGGTATAAACATGTTCTAACCTTCGTTTGCATTGTAGAGAACCCGCCACGGTGGTCTAGTGGTTATGGCGCTCGACTGCTGGCCCGAAGGTCGCGGGATCGAATCCCGGCCGCGGCGGCTGCATTTTCGATGGAGGCGAAAATGTTTGAGGCCCGTGTACTTAGATTTAGGTGCACGTTAAAGAACCCCAGGTGGTCGAAATTTCCGGAGCCCTCCACTACGGCGTCTCTCATAATCAAATCGTGGTTTTGGGACGTTAAACCCCAGATATTATGCATTGTAGAGAATGTGGCTGCGCACCCTTGTTTGCTGACACGGCAGTGCAATCTAGGCTCGAAGATAAGGTAGCACGTGAAATTGAACAAGCATATCTCATTAACAAAGCGGGTGACTCATGTGTCGCGAAACCCTCGGTCACGTTACTTGCCGCAGAGCTCGACTTCCTGGAAGCGCGTCATTGAATTAATGTTTCTCTGCTCATGGTTTCATAACACGTGTTCATCTAACCACACATATATATGTTTGTGTTTTAATAAATCCTGAGTTCACAGTTTGCACCGTGTCCGCGTTCCTTCCTCTTGTGTTATCGTTCTTATGTGCACCACCGATCTAAGATGAGTTACCAACTCGCCCAGCAGTCCTTCCCTTTGTACTTAAGAATATGGTTTCCCTAGTACAGGCGTACTTACGGAGAACCACAAGAGCAACCGCACTACGATGCAGACAGAGATAGAGAGAAGGCAGCGAGGTCGACCACAATTATAACATCCGGTTTGCTACCCTACACTAGGGGGAAGGGGAAGCTTTCCGTCTTGAATACGGGCGTCCACAAGCGTGAATTCAATCTCTTATCTCTCATTGTTCGTTACATTTTTCGCTTTCTTCTCACGCCTGTTTGACTGTTCAAGATTTATAGTTTCTGTCTCATTTGATTGTTTCGTTGTACTTAAAGGGACACTGAAGAGCAAAACGATTTTTCCTCTATTAGTAAAGCAATCTTTCAGGATACCAAAAACACTACGCTTGCTGCGAGAAGACGCTTAGTAAGCGAGAAAACGCGCAAAAACGAAATGTGGGTGGCAGCACCACCTTGAAGTTTCTGCACCATTGGCCGTGACGTCACATGTTTTGACGGCGCCTACTAGGAACTACGTAGTTCCTAATCGATAAAAATGAAGTACATTGTCCTTTGACGGGGCCATAGACTTAACATACCAAGTTTGGGGTAATTTTGTTGAGCCAATGGGGCCAAAATACGATAAACACATCTTGAAATCCGTGACGTCACGGGGGGAGATTTCGGCGCGAAATTTAAAAATGAGACTTTCAACTTGATTTTCTCCTTAATAATAAATCTATGATGGCGAAATTAACGACATTGGGGTTCACAGAGCACAATTTATCGATCTAAACCGATTAATTGTTCCTCTTTGTGTCCTTTTAATATAAAGTGAAGACAGCGCACCCGATTAACCTTGGTCATCCTTGCCACACGAGTATTTATTTACCTTTCTTAAAGAAATGGCATGTATCATGGTTCATTAGAACACCGGCCTTCCCCTATTCTCCATCATCATCATCATCGTCGTCGTCGTCCGTTAATTGTTATCAATGTCTCTAAGCTCCCTGCTCTGGCGTCACACCGTATTCATTCGTCCACCCTTATCCATGTGCATTCAACGTGGCCGTGGTCGCCTGAACGGCGACCTCGAGGGCTGCAGAGCGCAAGGACGCGACGACAAAAGCCAAAGACAGAAGGTCGTGCTTGGCCTGGAGAGTCGGTTTGGTTTTTTTATTCCGCACTGCGCGTTGTCCCCTACCCCAAGCATGGCGGGTTCGCGGCTTCGAGTAAAGGTTGGCACGCGAACAAAATTGGTTCCCCTGACTCCTCAATGAAAGGCTGTGCATCAACAAAGCTGTTGGTAATAGTCATGAAGCCGCCGCTGTGCAGCCTATTTTTGCTCGAATAATTCTTGTTACAGTAAGGAGTCCGTGTTGGCACCGCCACCGCAGCCCGGCGACATCACCGGCCGACATTTCGAACGTCATGAATAGAGAATGGATTTTAGGCAAATGCCTATTTTGTTCCTTGCGCTCCTATCGCGCCATTTTGATATATGAGCATGAATTAGAGGTTAAGAAGGGCTTTTATAGCGTTTTTATAGTGCCTATAAATGCCTATTTTTGGCGTTCGTGCCTAAATGCTTACAAATGCCTATAAATGCCTATTTTCAAAATTTGCGCTTATATGAACGCTATTTAACCTCAAGTTTCGCTCCTGGATGCTGTTTGAGACCGTTATTCATGTTACCGCGTAAGATTGACTGTTGGGAACTATGGGGTTCAACTTAGTCCTCTAGTTCAACCGTCCAACAACCGCTAGCAGCAGTGAAGCGGGACACGCCGGCGAGCATTCACCGCCGCGCATTCGCCGCCGCGCTGAACATGGCCCGAGCGGTTGGCGAATGCGAAGAACCGTCAGCGGAAAGGAGAATGAAGAGCAAAAAAAGAAAGGAAAATGTGATGTGCACACAGCTTTTGTTTTGTTTGGAATTTACTTTTTATGGTGTTCACTGCAGTAGCGTAGTCATAATTTTTTTCATGCGGGGGGGGGGGGGGGGGAACTGGGGGACAACCATACTTGATATGTGTTCGTGTATGCGTTTGTATGTGTGCGTGTATATACACACACACGCAAAACTGAAAAGTTTCGGGGGAGGGTGAAGGTTGAACCCCCCCTCCCCCAGCCTGGCTACGCCAGTGGTTCACCGCCAGGGGAGAAATTGGCTCTACGCAATGCGACCCGTCCAATAGGAGGAAGCCCTCCCTTCTGGTCATTTAGCAATGTGGCTGTCTGCTCCTGCTCTCCACTTCTCAGTCATGCCGGAGCGACATTCGGGAGTGTGTTGATTCGACAGTGGACACTTGATTCATCGGGCAGTACAGGGGCGTACCGTGCGGGCGAAAGCACAATTGTACGGCTATGTTCAACTGTTGGCGCCTTTGTGCCATCTCAGGCAATAACATTTTTGTTTTCCTGTCGTAGATAAAGGTCACGCACGTCTGCATTTGAAATTATTTGCATTTATGTGAAAATGTATTGTGCCTATATTTAAGATTTTGGAAGCCTAAAACATTGTTTTGTCTGCCTATTTTTGGCGCCTAAAACGATCCTTTTTAGTGCCTAAAAATCCGGCCTCTAGTCATGAAAATGGGCTAGTCGTTCTTGCCAGTGTTTCTCAATAAAGACGGCGACACTGCCACTTGCTGTATTTATAGGCATATGCTTTTCTGTCATGCATGGTCGCCAATTGTCAGTGCTTGTTGTTTCGTTAAGCAAAAATTACCTCACAGCATTACCTACAGCAACGAAAATGCCTCGTAAGTATAAGTGGCACCCGCCACGGTGGTATAGTGGTTAAGGTGCTCGACTGCTGGCCCGCAGGTTGAGGGATCGAGTCCCGGCCTCTAGCCCATGCTGACCAACACAGGCCGCTCGGACCTCTAGCATTTTCGATGGAGGCGAAATTGCTAGAGGCCCATGTACTTAGATATAAGTGCACGTTAAAGAACCTCAGGTGGGCGAAATTTCCGGAGCCGTCCACTACGGCGTCTCTCATAATCATATCGTGGTTTTGGGACGTTATACCCCAACAATTATTATTAAGTATAAGCAGTGCTGGGCAGTATCGAAGATACATGTATCTTCGATACTATCTTAGATACTCTTTGGGTATCTTGTATCTGTATCGCGATACGTCTTGCAAAACGAGTATCTGTATCTGTATTTCCGATACATTCGATAATGTATCGTGTATCTTAAGATACAATATACTGCTACAGAAACACCACCGTGCGAAACAATAAACGTCGACCGGAATTCCAGTTCTCAAGCTGATATTGCTGCCACTAAGCCACCTGAATAAAACTAACGACAGTAACATTCTTGTATATTTCCGCCAGAGCGTTCCAGCGAGCACAGGCGATGATGTTTAAGCGTCCCTATTGGTGGAGCGGAGTTACATGATGGCGCTCGAGCCATCGCGACAAAAAGAAGCGTGCGAACGACTACGCGCAGCCTACCTTTTTTCTAGATGTTTTCTTTCTTTTTATTTCTGTTGATGTCATGACACTTGTTCATAGACCCTGCACTCTGCTGCGTACGCCAATGCGTGCGCCGTCTTTCGCACAAATTCTGAGGCCGCTATACTGTCGCTATCGAAGTTTGTCTTGCGCGATGCTTCGTTGCAATGTCTCAAGAATGCAAGAATGGGGCTGCTTTGCGTCTCGCGCCTTTCACACATCAGCGATTTGAAAGATCTTGTGGAGGCAAGCTTGACTTACATAGTACAATGAGATTGACTTACATGGAATGGAGATTCTAACAACCGTCCCACTATATTTTGACGTACTGCGTCTGTGTTCTTCCTGCTAAATTATTCGAAAAGTTCTTTTAATGATAACTTGATTGTTAGTACAAGTACTTTCTTTGCTGTCTTCCGTTTGCATCCCATACATTACTTAGTCCTCTGCATAGTTTTTCGACCATCTGTTTATTGTAATATGTCTTTTGTAACCTGCTGCTCAAATACGTTCTCTGCTTTATTCTTATTTCTTAACTGTCTGCGAACGTGGTTTTATTTCATATTTCGCGGGCTTTCTTTAAAAGCCCGAGAACATTCACCACGCAGCATGTACGCTGCCGAAAAAAAATTGGGTCGGTCGTTTTAAATTCGCTCTGCGATGTGTCGAAGCGCAGCTGGCCCTAAAGTGCATATTAAAAATGTCGCAATGTCGCGTAATTGACCTTATTTAATTAACCAGTTCAGCTTAGTACAAAACATACCATAACGAGTGCCACACGACGGCAAACCAAATACTTTGGTTTCATTCAGCGGCGGTTAACCACTTGTTTTTTTTTTTTAATATTGGGTTTTACTTACGTGAAACACCCTGTATACTTATTCGCTTTCATTGTTTAATAAGGAACTACCTTGCTATTTAACTTAAATATATTCGTTTTCCTTTTTTTTAGGTCACCTTAAAGTATTCTTATTGTTACGAATCCGCAGGTAGGCAGAGCTAGAAGTGGCAATAGTGTGAATAGCAGTGAAACCCTGCGGCGTTTTGTGCCTCTAGAATACGTCTGAGACGTTTCCTGGCGGCTCAGGTTCTCTCAGAGAACAAATGGTAAAAGATTGCACGTTAGTGAATATGTTGCTAACGAACGCTTTACGCCAGCAGATGAGTAAAATATGAAAAAGCAGTGCAGTTTTATGTCCTCAATTAATTGGGAGCGCCGACTATGTAGTTCATCCTCTCTACACGATGCGTCACAAACAATACCGCTACAAACGTTATTGCTGCTGTACACCTGCCGATGGATGCGGTATTACGAAAACAATATGCTTGCGGACAAGGTAAGACTGCACAGCGTAATTTGCGCCATCGTGCGAGGGCACTTGCAGGTAGATGGTAACCAGCTAGCTAGTCGCCAAGTGGAGCAGCGACACCAATAAACTACAAAAGTGTCAAGCAAAAACAGCTAACAGCGCAGCAGTTAAAGAGTTGTCATGTTAAGCAGCCAAACAAATCCCAATAAGTCGTTTAGAAATGAAACTAATACGTCTTGAGCAAGAAAGTGTGTATCTTGTGATACAAACAGGTATTTTGTTAAAATTAAACGAAGCTGGTCGCAGCTAAGAAATTTTCAAGTAAACCCATTTCTAC
The DNA here is from genome assembly GCF_013339695.2 of Rhipicephalus sanguineus. Taxonomy (NCBI): domain Eukaryota; kingdom Metazoa; phylum Arthropoda; class Arachnida; order Ixodida; family Ixodidae; genus Rhipicephalus; species Rhipicephalus sanguineus. Next base: position 31,786,515 of record NC_051180.1, read on the forward strand.
ATAGGCCTTTGCTGCTTCATTATATAGATATATAATAGCAAATTTGCAAATGAATCGAAGTATCTTGAGATACAATTGGGAAGTATCGTATCGGATACAATTATTCCGCGAGTATCTTGTATCTGTATCTCAAATATTTCTTGCCCGAGTATATTTTATCGTATCGCGATACAGTTTCAAGGTGTCTTTGCCCAGCCCTGAGTATAAGTGGCAATGCTTTTGCTCATTTTTACTTACCTCGACCAGTTTCAAGTCAGCACCAAGCATTTCCGGACGCAGCTGCGTCGAGTACTGGAGTTTCCGAGAATATTCGTCCAGGGCACCACTCATGTAACACGCTGTAGAACCTACGAGACGAAGGTTACGCGTGTGAAAAGGATAAAACGCTGCAAGTGCTGTAGGTGGCAATGCTGTGTGGCAAGAGCAGCATAAGAAATCACGTCTGGGGCCCGTTGTGCGAAATAACACATTATGGTGTGTTATCTATCTACATCCTAAGACTCTATCAGCGCACTTCCTCACCCAAAAGCCAGACTACTTAATGCGATTTTTTTATTTTTTTATACTATTTTAACATTTTTATGTTATTTACTTTCTCTCTCTCTCTCTCTTCCTGTCCTTCCGTCTCCAATCCCCTTCCCCACTAAGAGTAGCAAGATCTATCTATCTATCTATCTATCTATCTATCTATCTATCTATCTATCTATCTATCTATCTATCTATCTATCTATCTATCTATCTATCTATCTATCTATCTATCTATCTATCTATCTATCTATCTATCTATCTATCTATCTATCTATCTCTCATCCCCTCCCACATGCAGAGTAGCAAGCAAGCGAACGTACAATTACAACGGCGAAAATATTTGCGTTTCATGGAAGAGCCCTCTCTCATAGGCATTCGCCCTGTCACAACGCGCTAGTGGGATGATGGATACGTAAGAGGCCAAACAGTGGTAGACGTCTGTGCAAAGAGCAGAAACGAGCATAAACAGCGCAAGCCTACACGAGGGTTTCGCTTCCTCTCTGGGGCCGGAAAACGAATTCGGCCTCGACCCAAAGTTTGCGATGGCGCTCAGTCACATGCGCAACCGATACTTTGAATGCGGTCACGCACGCGGAAATAGATCCACCGTTCTCGTTTCTGCGCTTCCGGAATTTCACAAGGCCGCTGGGGCTCAAAGGGTATTTCTAGCGTGATTTTTTTTTTTTTTTTGCGAACACACACCGTGGACCTTTTAGCAGTGCGACTCCCGGCTCTCTGCAACAGAGCGCACGAGCACGTCTTTCTGCGCTCAATGCAAGCCATATTTGCTTTGCCTCCGACAATGCAGTTAGAAGCCACGCGACAGCATTCATCAGACAAACACGAACAATATGCCGGCAGCAGGCAGGATGGAGCGCTTTGACAAGATGGATCGGGAAATATGACAGATCACAAGAGTACGCGCATCCGTTCGTGCCGGAATATTTAACTGGAACGACCACCACGACATCAATGCATATCGCAGCAGAAAAAACGATTCTGTGTCATGAGGGGTGTGAATTTGCTGCGCACACTGATGCAATTATGAAAATGCTGAACCTTATAATTTTCAAGAGTCCAAGCGTCAGTTTGTGGCCGCTTAGCGAGTCCCGTGCTTACATTGCGTTTCTGTGATTTATTTACAACCAAATTTGTTTAGCAAGGCTCTCCCCAGTTAGGTAAAACAGTACAACTATAAGATTGCATAGAAGCATAGTTTACAACATTACTCTCGGACAACAAGGTGGCGGCGGCATGACACTCAGGCAGCGCTGGTGTTGTGTGTTATGATGCAACGAAGAGCAGATTCTTTCAAAAATGAATAGTATACGCCGTGCTAAACACGCTCACAAAAATAAAGAGAACATATAGGTAGAAAGAAAAATGAAGAAGACACACGCTACATAATTTTTGAGAGTTCGTGAATAAAAACAACATTTCAGGAAACAATAATAACGCATCCTGTCACCATCTCGTAGTCTTAATTCGTGCTCTTGTTAGTGCATCGCAGCGATGATCGCGTTTCTATTGCAGCATACGCCTTCGCATAGGGAGTTGACGTCATAGGTTCAGTCATGCTCTACACGAAGCCACACATGTCTTCATTCTGTATCGAGGATGCTTGTACACAACAAACACGAGTATTCTACACTGGGAATCTCAATGTGCACAGGCAACTCATCAAAAAGCGTAGCGGGACCGAACAACAAAGGATTGCACCTGGCTTAGAAGAACCCTTATAATCACTGAACATCCACAAGCATTCTTATGATTCCATTACACGCGTTAACGCTGTTCTTCAGCCGTTCACTCGTCAGGCTCCACTTACTTGCGGGGTGGCGCGAGACCTGGTGGCGTGCGATGCCAAGCGAGGCGAGGCGACTGTGAAACGGAACGAGCGCGTGCCCGGAGATGTGCAGCGCGTGTGAAACTCGGCGCCGGTAAGGGAAGCGAGCGGGGGGTACCTCACGGAAGCTAAAGAGAGAGCACGTGCTGAGCGCGTATACGTTTGAACACAGACAGCGACGTAAACCTGTTCGTCCAATTGCTTGGACTGCGCGGCGCTGCATTTTAGTTGCCGGCCGTTTGCGAAACATGGCCGGTAATCAAAGCAACCCCCGAGCTTTTTTTTTTTTTTTTTTTTTTTTTTGCGCGCTCGTTCAGTTATAGTCGCTCACGAGAGCTACTTCGCTCGAGGAAGAAAGACTCTCGCGCCGCACTGCTTTGGAAAAGCGCGCCGTACTCCCGTCGAGGAAACTTGCCCACAATAGCCGCAAATGGGAAGGAAACTGGCCGCCTCCTCCACCGCGTGCGTGCGCATCAAATCACGCACGCTCGCGGGCGAAATTTCTCGCTCGTTACATCAAAGCGCTATGCGCTACTCGAGAACCAAAGCGGTGAAGAACCGAGTTTCGCGCCGTTGTGAAAGTTGCAGCTGTCAACTTGTATCCTGTTCGACAAATGTACACCATGCACATGCCGCACGTTGCTGTGCACTTGCTGTTTATTAACCAGAATATTGTGAAATGCGAGCTATATCAGGGGTGTTGCCAGAAAATTTTTTAGGGGGGGGGGGGTGAACAACCCTTTACATTTATGTAGATTAGTGCGTCTGGTGGTATGTGTGCGTGCATATATACACGTGATAATTTGACAATTTTCGGGTGGGTAAGGGGGAGAATTGTTGAGCACCCCTCCCGATCCCCCCTCTTGGCTACGGCAGTGCGATTTATACAGATATATATTAACACGCTGTAGCTAGTTTTGTGCTCTTGCATTTTTGTACTTCGCTTATGTATTTAGCGGATCTTTATTTCCCATGTATTGCCAAGTCACCCCAGCAGTGTATCGTCATCATCAGGTTGCGGCTTTGACCCTTAGAACCTCAGATTCCAATTTTTTTTTCTTAGCTTGACATCACAAATATGACGGCCTAATAAATAAGAGGCAAGTATTGCAGCCATTCTTCACTACTGTGCACTGATTTATTGTTTATCTCTGTGTCGCTATCGCTGCAAATGAGTGCAGGGGTTATCCGCTGCTTTTGGCGGGGAATTAGCTCAAAATTCTTGTGATCGAGACAGAATCTTGATGTCATGGTGTGCTTCAGTTTTCGCCAGCTATGAAGTCTTTATTGACAGCTAAGACGGTTTTAAGACCAAATAACAGAACGCAGCCGAAAAACGTATTTACTACTTGATGTCATATCGCGTTGACAAGGAGGTGGGCAAACGCATATTAGAGTTTTAGTTCCGGGACTCTAAAGCAGCTTGAGTACGTAAGCCCTTGCTTTCCTTTGTATTCTCCATTGGGGCATGGAGAATGCACCTGGAATAAAATGTCAGGCGAATAGCCATGCTAACATCTCCAGCATTTCATTAAAGCATTTCTATCTCTCTTTCTCTCCCCATGGGTGCGGCTAGTACAAAGGAACGCAAGAGCGTGCGTACGCAAGAGGCTTGGGGTCTCCGGCACTAAAACTCTGTATGATCACTGTAGCTATATTTCGCGTGTGTAAACCATAGAGTATCCTACAATACTTACTAGAGGTAACTCTGGTGCTAGTGTCTATGGGAGCTGCAACGCATGGCGCTTCAGCCAGCATGGGAATTATGGGTAGTACACGGATTTGTCTAAACTTCGTTCTTTAGGCTCCGTTTAGCTGCGCGTCGCCTGCATCCGCTTTGTCGCAAAACAAAGTTCAACAAAAGTCAGCAGTTCCACATCACCACTTTAACCTTTTTAGGCTCACCAACTCAAACCTGGTCACGAAGTTCACAACGATCTTTTATCTTTCTTTTATCCAAATGAAAACCAAATCACGGCAATAAACAAAGCCACAAGTTCGTTCAAAGCCCGCAAGTACGAAGACTAGGCAAATCCGTGTACTACCCATCATTCCCATGGTGGCTGAACGATCGCAGCGCCAGAGTCCCCTCTAGTTAATTTTAGGAAACCATGGTGTAAACCAACGAAGACCACAACGCAGCACACCCCCCCTCCACTAGGCGCAAAAGAATGTACCACTACGTATTACTTCTAGCAGGCAATCGATGCTTCCGTCGAGACGTCAAGCAGCGTCGGTTGTCCGCCATCTTAGTGGCAGCAAAGTCGCCTACACCGTTTTTCTCTTCTCAAATGTCTTCTTCCAGAAGACGTTTGTTTAACCAGCGTTGTCAGAATACAAACGAGGCTTAAGATGAGCCTGCACGCTTGTCTGTCCGTTTGAGCCTGGCTATTGAAACGGTGATCCTGTTTGTGTGTTTTCTTCAGTTAACCTATGACACTAGTGTTCTTTGTGATGGACGCGTGTAGGCGCGAGGAAAAACCCCGACGTGCAGAGGCGTGGCGGCGCCACTGACCTTGCTCGTGCGCGCCGCAATAAACGAAAGTTGCCTCTGCACCTGCGCAGGTTGGAGTGGAACAGAGGCGCTCGACGAGGGTGGCGGAAATCGCGGAATGGCCCCTTGTCGACGCCGATAGGTTGCAAGAGTAGCGAAAAGAGCGGCGAGACATCTATACGTGCGTGGGCCCATGCAATTCGTAATGGAACGGAATGTATAACAGCCCCCGACCGTTGTCGATGAGGCCATGAAAGAAGAGCCCTCTGGTACATTCCAAGCGGTTTTCATTCCGAAGTCAGGTGGGAATTGTGCAAGCCATCGTAAGTGGCTCCACTTGGCGTTTCGTAAGATGAAGGATGGCGTAAAATGAGACGCTCCTCTGTCTGGCTCTCTTCCTATGGCACGTCTTCGCGTGAAGTAGCCGTGTTTCTTGTTCATAGGCTACACCTGAATGTTGCAGGTGCCATCGGGAATATTATTTTCTACACCTTTCACACATTCCGCCACCGTTGAAAGGCCGCTGGCGATTTGCCACAAAAAAGAGCTTAATCACGTTGTTTTATGTATTCCGTCCTGCATTTTAATATAATACCTGGTGACGGGTAGGTACAACAGCTACCCACCAAACTCTTCACAGCCCTTTATGTTTGTTTGTTTGTTTGTTTGTTTGTTTGTTTGTTTGTTTGTTGTTTTGTTGTTTGTTTGTTTGTTTGTTTGTTTGTTTGTTGTTTGTTTGTTGTTTGTTTGTTTGTTTGTTTGTTTTGTTTGTTTGTTTGTTTGTTTGTTTGTTTGTTTGTTTGTTTGTTTGTTTGTTTGTTTGTTTGTTTGTAAAGTGCATGCTTGAGTCATATGCTCGAGTCAAGCTCGGTGGGCGTACAAGTTTCAGCTGCTGTGCCACGGCAAAGCTATGCTTATTTGCTCCTACGTGGTTCTTGCCGTTCCTCACATGACTCCAACGCAAATCAACAATCCGCAGCAGCGCGTTTCTTTCCTCCCTTTCACTTTATCCTCGCAAGAACATTAAGTGGTAGATCTTACCTAAATGCATAAAAAGGTGGAATTTAACAAGAATGAGTGAGAGGGGAAGGCAGGTGGGTTAATCATAAAAGTGTCCCGTTAACTACCCTACACTTAGAAAAAACGAAAATGGGAATAATACATATAAAATATAGAAAAGGTCAGAAAAATAAAGGCAGACGTCAGGGAAGTGTATTGAAAATAAAGAGCTGAAATTTGTGTTCCCTCTTTTAGCGCTCTCCTAGTAAGTGTTCCGACCCTCTAACTAGATAGGGCCAGCCACATGTGAAATATCTCTCCTTGTCGCAGCGGCTTGGTCTAAGGTTCCTGCGACTAATCGCTAGGAAGAGCTGTTCAAAACGTAGAAAAGTGCTTTATCGTATACAGGTGATTCTTTCATTCTTTCCCTCAGAGCACGTAACGCGGAATGGTATGAAGTTATCAGTTGACGATGGTCTGTCATGAGTTCCACTAGAGAAGACCTTGGATTTTATCATCGATCTGCACTTCTGCAGGCTCCTTGAGTTTTATCACTGAAAGGTGATTGCTTGCTTCAGGGTAAACCTACATCCATGTACATCCGTCAGCGTACATCCGCTGTCGCCTGCAGACGCACTCCCTCCCTGCATTTCCCGTGTATCAAGTCGGAAAAATGCTGCACGAGAAACCGCTTCAACTTCTTTTGATCTCCGTGTACCTTTTATATAGGGTCCACTGTGCGAATTTTAATGTTCTACTTATCAAGCTGTCGGACTCACCATTGTGCGTTCAATGTAACGTCCTAGAAGACCTGAAACAGGTTCTCTGTGAATGCAGGCGATACGCAACAGAAAGACGATCTCTGAAGGCGGGCTTGCACCTTCAACGGGACTCGTGTTTAGAACTGCGGCACATTCTGGGCCCATGGCAAAGCAGCACCTGTGCGTTACGCGCCACGAAAGCGCTGCTGACTTTCTTGCGGGCCACAAGCCTGACCGAAATTTTGTAAACAGTGTGGTCTATGTATGTGTGTGTGGATGTCAGTGTATATATCATAATCGTCACCCTGGAGCATCTGGAGTAGCATGTCAGGCGAATAGCCAGGCAAACATCTCTAGCTGTTCATTAAAATATTTCTCTCTCTCTCTCTTATCAGTCCGCAGAAGCTGTTATCCATTCACGCTTAGTACGCCTTGTACATACGTGATAGGTTTACTATGGTGCGTGAGCTGCCTACTTTATGCTCAAGAAAGGCGTTTCCCAACTGAATGGATTGTTGGCATCAGTTCAGCAGCTTTAGTGAAGAGGACGAGACATCACGCACGCCTTAAACAGTACGAATAATAATACAGAAATGAGAGCACGTTAGCACTCTTCCTGTTGCACAATAATTTTATATAGGCTGAAATTGCGTTCTTTATTTCTGTAGTTGGCGCAGTTTTACAAAACTTTTGAGACTTCTATATTTTATTACACGCTTGCTGTCTTATTACGTGATCCTTGCATTCCACATAACTTTGTGTCCTTGAAACTGGAAGACTGTATTTGTATCCTTTTTTCTAACCTAGATCTTCTTTCTCTGTGTGACTTGCTTGTGAGCTATGTTTCAATAATTGAGCAACCTGCTCGCTTTTGAATTTTTTTTTTACACGCCAGTTAAAACATCAACGAAATGGCGCGACGAAAACACGGACAGAAGAAGACGAGTACAAACACAGCGCAAATTTTCAAATGAATTTATTGTGCCACTGGAAATTCAGTTGAAAGTTTGCGCTGTGTTTGTACTTGTCTTCTTCTGTCCATGTTTTCGTCGCGCAATTTATTTGATATCATGGATCACCAACTAGCCCAAAATGCTGCTCTCATTAAGTTAAAACAACTTGACTTTGACAAAAATGCAGTGGATTAAAAGTCGTGGGATAAACAGCTCCTGGTACTACTTCAATACAGAAGTAATTAGGAAATGGGAGATAATGATGGACTAAATTGTAAATTGCTGTAGATAGCTGCTAAATCTGCTGCATCTTCCGCGATACTGTGCCGTTCACGCCCCCCCCCCCCCCCCCCCCCCCCCATCCGCCTTTTCTTCTATATATATGTTTTAAGGAGAGGTTGGTGCCTAGGTATGGCTCCGGCTACTCCTCTTACATAATTTGTCAATAACCATAAAGTAATGCAAAATTCGTGCAAGAAAATTTCCATTCACAAAATCAATGCTCAGCCGTCATAAACAACGTTCACGCGTCAACAGTACTCACACGTCAACAATAATGTTCGCGCACAAGAAACGTCCGCGCTTTTCGGAAGAGTTCACCTTACAGTTCCTTACAGAAGGTAATCGCGCAACAGTCACTCGCCACTTGCCGTACTTTAAACACAGCTGTCATGAAACACGAGAAACACACAAAACAAGCGAAACATGTGACCAGAAGTATCTGGCAATAATTAAAGATGCGAAAAATATTTTTTAATATGAATCAGTACCTTTCCGATATTCCTGATTCTTCTAAAAAACTATACTAGTACGCGCGCAGGGATGTTTTGAAAAGTTTCTGTTGGCCATGGGCCCAAGATTTTTGCTAGTGATAGTGACTGTCTACCCAACCTATTTAGTTCTAAAAATTTCTTACGGGGAACAGCATAATATTTACAATGCCTTCTTGTGTATTTTTGCACGTCTGCAAAATCATGTCATAATTTTTTCTAACATTGGACACACTGCATGTGCTATGTGCTTCGTTCGTTCAGTACAGGGCATAGAGAGATTCAGGGAGAGTATGCAGGTGGGAACACTCTTGTGGTCTAACCTAAATGAGCCGGAATCAAGCCTTCTTGAATTAGGCACCTATGGGCATTGACAACCTATGACTACAATGGTGTGGCTGCCGCTGTTGAACTCGAAGATAATTTCTATAAACCCATTACGCTCGCTCATTTTTGCGACATCAAGCGTTTTCACGCGTTTATGACAGCTAAGTTCGCCGTATAAATATCTCTTTGTGTTACAGGTTTTAGTTTGAAAACCTGAACATCATGAAAAATATTGTGGGAGACCGTGATATCAGTAGGCCTTCCTAGGCAAAAGTAATAATTTAGATAGAAGCAATGAACTTTATCTTCCAGTCAGGCTAGAATTTTCAAAAGTTAATTAGAGCGCAACCACACGACACATTCACACACCCACACACCCACAACCCAGCTACCAACTAGCCCAACAACCAGTTCTTTTAGGCTAGAATTTTCATTAGCAGAAAAAAAAAGAACACGTAAGCTTTGAGCGTACTGCATTCAGCACTCCTCTCTTGCCGAGGAGAATGGTAGGTGCACCGTGGTCTTGTGCTTGGAGCTCGTACTAAGTACCTAGGTTGTTTCCGAGCATAGTATTTGGATTGCACTTGCTACATCTGAAGGTATGAAAATATCTACAGCCACATTCCTATTTCCTTATACGCACGCATCTTTGCGAAAGTCAATTCGCGACAACATAACCAAAGCACCCATAAAAAAAGCACGCTAAACATACCGACGACACAGGAAGCAGGCAAAATTGATTGCAGGCGGGCCAGTTGGTACATATCTGAGCCTTCTCGCGCGCGCTGTTTCCCGCTCAAAGCATGCAAAGCTGCAAGTCGCACGGAAAATAATGTAAATGGACTTTACGAACCTTCGGCTGAGCACGGCTGATCAGGTGTACTTCGAGGCGCGTGTCATCGACAGTAGCAGGTGCCAACTGCTCAGTTCTGCTATGACAGACGCGGTATTTGGATTCCTGCTGTGTTGACGTCAGAAACGGAGTAAAATCTCCTTCGTTCCACCCCTTCCGGTCGAAAAGGTGATCGTATTGTCCAAACGGAAGCCAACTAGACCGGCGTCCCAAATTTCACCTGCAATGTGCAAGAAGCAATGTTCGATAGAGCGGCAGCTGGAGCGTCTGTCGCTCTTTCAGAGTTATATCTCAACTGTATAGAGTGTCGCCGAACAGCGGCGGTCGCCAAAAGAAAAAAAGTCACAACGGTGTGAAGAGAAAGAAGGAGAAGTGGAGGCAAAATCCTATATTTGCTCCCGCTGTCAATAGCCGAAGCCGTGCCACATTATGTCGCAATCGCCGAGCCCTTGTCAAGGGTCTGGTATCAACCTCGTATCAGAGCGAGGATAGATCCGTTTGGCAACGAGCACTATCCTGAGAGAAGAAGTGACCTTTCCCTTTCTGCCCGTGTCCCATCTATTCTAGTGGCATCAGCAGCAGCGGCAGCATCGGGGCCCTCTGCTCACTTTCTCTGCTCACGCACGAAGCAATGAAGAGTGTCGTGCCGGTCCGGCATGAGGCCCCCTCAAGCCGGAAAGCGCTTGGTTCCTGATGGAGAGTGCGACCCGACAAACCGAAGGCGGTGGAGGCCGGTTTCTTTAAGCGTAAACAGGGCTCACTCACTATACTCATTCGACGCTGTTGATGAAGCTGAGAAATTTGGCGGGTACTAAATATAGCCTGCGGTGGATATAAGGCGCACGTCGCGAGGCAGCCTTGAAAGAAAAGGCGCCGGCCCGCTCTTCCTCTTCTTCGAGGTGCCTGCTGCTTTCGTGGTCGCTGCCAGAACGATAGACGATCGTATAAATTATTTCTAGAACTTTCCGTCGCTCTAAAATTGATGTTTTGCAGAAGGCATTCGAGCGTACGTGCTCAAATCGTCAAACAATTATCGAAACTTCACGTTTGCTAGTGCAAGACCAGGTACTGGTTATGGACAAAAGGAACCAAAGATGCTTGGACCGAAGATAGCTAGCCCAACGACTTACCCCTTCTGCCCCGTTCTTTGAAGCAGTAAATTTTTATTCAACCACTGTTGCACTATGTAAGTAGTACAGGCAGATTAAACGCTTGGCGGATACTGACATTCTTTGGTATTCAGCAAGTCCGCCTCGGTGGTACAACGGTTACAGTGCTCGGCTGCTCACCCGAAGGTCGCGAATTCGATCCCTGTCGCGGCGGCCGCATTTGAATAGAGGTGAAATGCTAGAGGCCCGTGTATTGTGCGATGGCAGCACACGTTAAAGAACGCCATATGGTCGAAATTTCCGGAGCCCTCCACTACGATGTGCCTCATCATCATCTCGTGTTTTGGCACGTAAAACCCGGATACTATTACTATTGGTATTCAACAAGTTAGCTGCTGCAGCAGGCTGCTATCATCAGGTCGCGCGTGGACCTATAGCTTCACATAACGCTTTGTCCTTGAAAGGCTTCCGTCCCACTGCATGCGTATTTTTTCCCAATTTCTTGCTTTATGAATTTCACTGCTATTACCGCAATTATTTTTTAAGTATCTCGCCAGTTTCACTGCCTAGTTTAGTTGAAAGTATTTCTTCCTGTGCGCTCTTGCTAGGTAACAGATTGCTCGAATGCCGAAAAACTCCACGGTGCGTAGGCTTAGATAACTTCACTACAAGGTCAACTGAAGTGTAAACAAATAAAAGTAAACCGTCAAATCTTTAACGACTCAAGAAAGAAAGAATGTGTTTTCGCGCTAATTTGTACGTCGTTTAAAGCGAAAGCGTTCTACTAGGCAGATATCTTTTGGCAGACGGCGGACACATTAAATGACCGCTTATTTGTCCGATCTGCCGTAGCTGCTTGAAAGTGCGTGCGCCCTTGAAGCTGCTGTAACCATTATAAATAGTATAGACGTACAGGCGATAACGTTATGCGGATGTAAGAAATCTGTCGCGGTGTATTCGAAAAAATATTTGTATTTCAGAATTTGATAAGCTGATAGGCCAACGGAGATCATAATAATTGTTGTGGTTGGTTTCACGTCCCAAAACCACCATAGGATTATGAGAGAAAGGCTTGTGGTGATTGAAGGGGGGGGGGGAGGGAGCTGCTCCGACAAATTTAGACCATCCGGGGTTCTTTAACGTGCACGTAAATCCCAGCACACCGGCCTCTATCATTTTGCCTCCATCAAAAGGCGGCCGCCGCGGCCGGCATTCGATCCCGCGACCTTCGGGACAACTGTTGAGCACCCTAAGCGCTAGACCACCGTGGCTGGTGTCAACGGAAATAGAGCCGGTGATCATTTTAATGGCAACGCAGCATTGTAATCAGGGTTATTTGTAGAAATCGTGTTATCACATTGAAGAAAATGAAAAAGAATGAGCTGATTTATATTCACATAAGCAGAGAGGTTGTCTTAAGCTCTAGATGAGAAGGTTCCTTAGTGTACTTCAGCACACTAAGTGGCATCGGTAACGTAGAGGACAGACAAACACGCGGATCTAAGCATGCTTTTTAGAGCGATAGCGTTGGTAAAGTCGGTCATACGAGCAATGCACGGGAGCACATTCCCTGAAAGGTGCCGTGCGGCTCACTGGTTTGTCAAAGTCGCTTTGTTTCTCGCGACACAACGATGCCCCGGCGCTTATCCTTTGACTTTGTGCCAGACACACCGCTGCGGTTCGTTTCTCCTGTCTCTCACACACCCCCTATCGCAGCCTAGATTTCGTGACCATTCAGCCGAGCGTCCTGCTACCCACGTATCTGACGATGGCGCGTGACGCTCGCACCACACCGTCGCGCAGTGTCAGGTTCAGTGAACGCTGAGACCAGCATTGTCGATTGTGTCTCCCGTGCGACAGTACAGAGGTAAGAGTGTCGCCATCGCGACAAGGCGGTACACCGTCTTAGACGGTGACTCACTCGGCGGATGAGCACGTGTATCTTGATTGTCTTCCGATAAAGATGACAGACACAAGATGTAAACGCTGCTGTGCATGAAAAGTCGTATAGGCAGGGATAAGGTATCAAGGCACGTTGCTGAGCTATAGACAAGTACAAGCTCCCTCCACCAGCCACCACTGTCCCACCCACAGAGAACTTTCGTAGACGATCCCATCCAACATATGCTCATTTTTTGTGACGTCAAGCGCTTTTATCGGTTGTTTCAGATGGCTTGTGTCCCATACAGACACTGTTCGTGTCGTGGGTTTTAAGCGAAAACTTGAACTTCCGGCGAAATTTCAACAAATATTCCGACATCATTGCTTAGCCAAGCGTAATATTTCAATTAAGGAAGACGGACATTTAATCCATAATAAGCGTATAGTGTTTATATTAGCAGCGAAAAATACTTGAAGTTACCACCTAGCACGACTCTCTTGCAAGATGCATAACAGGCGCACCACAGTTCTGGGGGCGCAGCTTGTATTTATTCTCAGGCGATAACCGACTATAGTTTATTTTTTTTACTTGAGGACTATAGCTATGGCGCTAAAGGACGGGGACGAAGCGAAGACGGGAACCGACAAACACGGGCGCTCGTGTGAGCAATGGGTAAGCATACCAAGCTCAGTCAGTTCGCTTGCAAGGAAAGAAAATGTTCGCAAGTGCGCCTCAAGTACGTGCTTTCCAGTATCCCTTCATTTACTACAATTTGATTTCTACATTTCGCTCGCTTCTCCTTCTTCCACAGGCACCAAAAACCTAATCCTAGAAACTCGGTTTGTCAGGCGCCAGCCTGGATGAACCGCATAGTCGAATCCCCCAGGCTCGGGGAGATGGCTAAGGCACTCGTCGTCCTGGATTGAGGATACACCTTGGGCAAAGACGCTTCACCTGCTTTAATTAAATGTATCGCTCTCTCTCTCTCTTTCTCGTAAGTGGCTGGTCTACTGTCGTCTCGTGCATCGTAGCACGCACGCGCCCTCTTCTCGGTCAAACGTACTGCTTAGAGCAGTCGCAAATGATATTAATCAGCGGCACACAATTGATACAAGAAGATCCTCGACTTGAAGTTCTAGTTTAGAGCATAATTGTTTTCACGAGCTCCTTCCTGCAAGGAAACTGCAAGGAAAGCCTTTTTCCTGGTAGTTTGCATGATGGTATGGGTTTTATAATCGCTGTTACGACAGTTATGCCGGACACTCAGCGAGTACTGATGGAAAGTCCCTACGGAGTCTAAAGATCTAGAAAACAATAAAAGAAAAGAAAGACCTCTCCACACCTACCTCGTTTCTTTGG